>NW_027473647.1:0-190864 GCF_050947335.1 Megachile rotundata
ACAATTACTATACTTATTACTCTTATTATTATGAATCTAACTCATATTATTAGCCATATTATGCTTATATGATCGATAGAACGACAAATACTATACCTATTACTCTTATTATTATCAATCTAACTCATATTATTAACCATATTATGCAGATATGATCGATAGAACTACAATTACTATACTTATTACACTCACTATTATCAATCTAACTCATATTATTAAACATATTATGCAGATATGATCGATAGAACGACAATTACTATACTCATTACTCTTATTATTATCAATCTAACTCATGCTATTAGCCATATTATGGTTATATGATCGATATAACGACAATTACTATACTTATTACTCTTATTATTATCAATCTAACTCATATTATTAGCCATATTGTGCTTATATGATCGATCGAACGACAATTACTATACTTATTACTCTTATTATTATCAATCTAACTCGTATTATTAGCCATATTATGCTTATATGATCGATAGAACGACAAATACTATAATTATTACTCTTATTATTATCAATCTAACTCATATTATTAGCCATATTATGCTTATATGATCGATAGAACGATAATTACTATACTCACTACTCTTAGTATTATCAATCTAACTCATATCATTAGCCATATTATGCTTATATTATCGATAGAACGACAATTACTGTACTTATTACTGCTATTATTATCAATCTAACTCATATTATTAGCCATATTATGCTTATATGATCGATAGAACGATAATTACTATACTCACTATTCTTAGTATTATCAATCTAACTCATATCATTAGCCATATTATGCTTATATTATCGATAGAACGACAATTACTGTACTTATTACTGCTATTATTATCAATCTAACTCATATTATTAGCCATATTATGCTTATATGATCGATGGAATGAGAATTACTATACTCACTACTCTTAGTATTATCACTCTAACTCATATTATTAGCCATATTATGCTTATATGATCGAGAGAACGACAATTACTATACTTATTAATCTTATTATTATCAATCTAACTCATATTATTAGCCATATTATGCTTATATGATCGATAGAACGACAATTACTATACTTATTACTCTTATTATTATGAATCTAACTCATATTATTAGCCATATTATGCTTATATGATCGATAGAACGACAAATACTATACCTATTACTCTTATTATTATCAATCTAACTCATATTATTAACCATATTATGCAGATATGATCGATAGAACTACAATTACTATACTTATTACACTCACTATTATCAATCTAACTCATATTATTAAACATATTATGCAGATATGATCGATAGAACGACAATTACTATTCTCATTACTCTTATTATTATCAATCTAACTCATGCTATTAGCCATATTATGGTTATATGATCGATATAACGACAATTACTATACTTATTACTCTTATTATTATCAATCTAACTCATATTATTAGCCATATTGTGCTTATATGATCGATCGAACGACAATTACTATACTTATTACTCTTATTATTATCAATCTAACTCGTATTATTAGCCATATTATGCTTATATGATCGATAGAACGACAAATACTATAATTATTACTCTTATTATTATCAATCTAACTCATATTATTAGCCATATTATGCTTATATGATCGATAGAACGATAATTACTATACTCACTACTCTTAGTATTATCAATCTAACTCATATCATTAGCCATATTATGCTTATATTATCGATAGAACGACAATTACTGTACTTATTACTGCTATTATTATCAATCTAACTCATATTATTAGCCATATTATGCTTATATGATCGATAGAACGACAATTACTATACTTATTACTCTTATTATTGTCAATCGAACTCATATTATTAGCCATATTGTGCTTATATGAGCGATAGAACGACAATTACTATATTTATTACACTCACTATTATCAATCTAACTCATATTATTAACCATATTATGCAGATATGATCGATAGAACGACAATTACTATACTCATTACTCTTATTATTATCAATCTAACTTATGCTATTAGCCATATTATGGTTATATGATCGATATAACGACAATTACTATACTTATTACTCTTATTATTATCAATCTAACTCATATTATTAGCCATATTATGCTTATATGATCGATGGAACGAGAATTACTATACTCACTACTCTTAGTATTATCACTCTAACTCATATTATTAGCCATATTATGCTTATATGATCGATAGAACGACAATTAATATACTTATTACTCTTATTATTATGAATCTAACTCATATTATTAGCCATATTATGCTTATATGATCGATAGAACGACAAATACTATACTTATTGCTCTTATTATTATGAGTCTAACTCATATTATTAGCCATATTATGCTTATATGATCGATAGAACGACAAATACTATACTTATTACTCTTATTATTATCAATCTAACTCATATTATTAACCATATTATGCAGATATGATCGATAGAACGACCAATACTATACTTATTACGCTTATTATTATCAATCTAACTCATATTATTAACCATATTATGCAGATATGATCGATAGAACTACAATTACTATACTTATTACACTCACTTTTATCAATCTAACTCATATTATTAACCATATTATGCAGATATGATCGATAGCACGACATTTACTATACTTATTACTCTTATTATTATCAACCTAACTCATATTATTAGCCATATTATGCTTATATGATCGATAGAACGACAATTACTATACTTATTATTCTTATTTTTATCAACCCAACTCATATTATTCGCCATATTATGCTTAAATGATCGACAGAACGACAATTACTATACTTATTACTCTTATTATTATCAATCTAACTCATATTATTAGCCATATTATGCTTATATGATCGATAGAACGAGAATTACTATACTTATTACTCTTATTATTATCATTCTAACTCATATTATTAACCATATTAAGCAGATATGATCGATAGAGCTACAATTACTATACTCATTACTCTTATTATTATCAATCTAACTCATATTATTAACCATATTATGCAGATATGATCGATCGAACGACAATTACTATACTTTTTACACTTATTATTATCAATCTAACTCATATTATTAGCCATATTATGCTTATATGATCGATAGAACGACAATTACTATACTTATTACTCTTATTATTGTCAATCGAACTAATATTATTAGCCATATTGTGCTTATATGAGCGATAGAACGACAATTACTATATTTATTACACTCACTATTATCAATCTAACTCATATTATTAACCATATTATGCAGATATGATCGATAGAACGACAATTACTATACTCATTACTCTTATTATTATCAATCTAACTTATGCTATTAGCCATATTATGGTTATATGATCGATATAACGACAATTACTATACTTATTTCTCTTATTATTATGAATCTGACTCATATTATTAGCCATATTATGCTTATATGATCGATAGACCTACAATTACTATACTCATTACTCTTATTATTATCAATCCAACTCATATTATTACCCGTATTATGCTGATATGATCGATAGAACGACATTCACTATACTTATTACACTCACTATTATCAATCTAACTCATATTATTAACCATATTATGCAGATATGATCGATAGAACGACAATTACTATACTTATTACTCTTATTATTATCATTCTAACTCATATTATTAACCATATTAAGCAGATATGATCGATAGAGCTACAATTACTATACTCATTACTCTTATTATTATCAATCTAACTCATGCTATTAGCCATATTATGGTTATATGATCGATATAACGACAATTACTATACTTATTACTCTTATTATTATCAATCTAACTCATATTATTAGCCATATTATGCTTATATGATCGATAGAACGACAATTACTATACTTATTACTCTTATTATTATCAATCTAACTCATATTATTAGCCATATTGTGCTTATATGAGCGATAGAACGACAATTACTATATTTATTGCACTCACTATTATCAATCTAACTCACATTATTAGCCATATTATGCTTATATGATCGATAGTACGACAATTACTATCCTCATTACTCTTATTATTATCAATCTAACTCATATTATTAACCATATTATGCAGATATGATCGATCGAACGACAATTACTATACTTATTACTCTTATTATTATGAATCTAACTCATATTATTAGCCATATTATGCTTATATTATCGACAGATCGACAATTACTATACTTATTACTGTTATTATTATCAATCTAACTCATATTATTAGCCTTATTATGCTTATATGATCGATAGAACGAGAATTCCTATACTCACTACTCTTAGTATTATCAATCTAACTCATATTATTAGCCATATTATGCTTATATTCTCGATAGAACGACAATTACTATACTTATTACTGTTATTATTATCAATCTAACTCATATTATTAGCCATATTAAGCTTATATGATCGATAGAACGACAATTACTATAGTTATTACTCTTATTATTATCAATCTAACTCATATTATTAGCCATATTATGCTTATATGATCGATAGAACGAGAATTACTATACTCACTACTCTTAGTATTATCACTCTAACTCATATTATTAGCCATATTATGCTTATATGATCGATAGAACGACAATTAATATACTTATTACTCTTATTATTATGAATCTAACTCATATTATTAGCCATATTATGCTTATATGATCGATAGAACGACAAATACTATACTTATTGCTCTTATTATTATGAGTCTAACTCATATTATTAGCCATATTATGCTTATATGATCGATAGAACGACAAATACTATACTTATTACTCTTATTATTATCAATCTAACTCATATTATTAACCATATTATGCAGATATGATCGATAGAACGACCAATACTATACTTATTACGCTTATTATTATCTATCTAACTCATATTATTAACCATATTATGCAGATATGATCGATAGAACTACAATTACTATACTTATTACACTCACTATTATCAATCTAACTCATATTATTAACCATATTATGCAGATATGATCGATAGCACGACATTTACTATACTTATTACCCTTATTATTATCAACCTAACTCATATTATTAGCCATATTATGCTTATATGATCGATAGAACGACAATTACTATACTTATTATTCTTATTTTTATCAACCCAACTCATATTATTCGCCATATTATGCTTAAATGATCGATAGAACGACAATTACTATACTTATTACTCTTATTATTATGAATCTTACTCATATTATTAGCCATATTATGCTTATATGATCGATAGAACGACAATTACTATACTTATTACTGTTATTATTATGAATCTGACTCATATTATTAGCCATATTATGCTTATATGATCGATAGACCTACAATTACTATACTCATTACTCTTATTATTATCAATCCAACTCATATTATTACCCGTATTATGCTGATATGATCGATAGAACGACATTCACTATACTTATTACACTCACTATTATCAATCTAACTCATATTATTAACCATATTATGCAGATATGATCGATAGAACGACAATTACTATACTTATTACTCTTATTATTATCATTCTAACTCATATTATTAACCATATTAAGCAGATATGATCGATAGAGCTACAATTACTATACTCATTACTCTTATTATTATCAATCTAACTCATGCTATTAGCCATATTATGGTTATATGATCGATATAACGACAATTACTATACTTATTACTCTTATTATTATCAATCTAACTCATATTATTAGCCATATTATGCTTATATGATCGATAGAACGACAATTACTATACTTATTACTCTTATTATTATCAATCTAACTCATATTATTAGCCATATTGTGCTTATATGAGCGATAGAACGACAATTACTATATTTATTGCACTCACTATTATCAATCTAACTCACATTATTAGCCATATTATGCTTATATGATCGATAGTACGACAATTACTATCCTCATTACTCTTATTATTATCAATCTAACTCATATTATTAACCATATTATGCAGATATGATCGATCGAACGACAATTACTATACTTATTACTCTTATTATTATGAATCTAACTCATATTATTAGCCATATTATGCTTATATTATCGACAGATCGACAATTACTGTACTTATTACTGTTATTATTATCAATCTAACTCATATTATTAGCCATATCATGCTTATATGATCGATAGAATGAGAATTACTACACTCACTACTCTTAGTATTATCACTCTAACTCATATTATTAGCCATATTATGCTTATATGATCGAGAGAACGACAATTACTATACTTATTACTCTTATTATTATCAATCTAACTCATATTATTAGCCATATTATGCTTATATGATCGATAGAACGAGAATTACTATACTCACTACTCTTAGTATTATCAACCTAACTCATATTATTAGCCATATTATGGTTATATTATCGGTAGAACGACAATTACTATACTTATTACTGTTATTATTATGAATCTAACTCATATTATTAACCATATTATGCAAATATGATCGATAGAACTACAATTACTATACTGATTACTCTTATTATTATCTATCTAACTCATATTATTAGCCATATTATGCTTATATGATCGATAGAATGAGAATTACTATACTCACTACTCTTAGTATTATCAATCTAACTCATATTATTAGCCATATTATGCTTATATGATCGATAGAACGAGAATTACTATACTCACTACTATTAGTATTATCAATCTAACTCATATTATTAGCCATATTATGCTTATATTATCGATAGAACGACAATTACTATACTTATTACTGTTATTATTATCAATCTAACTCATATTATTAGCCATATTATGCTTAAATGATCGATAGAACGACAATTACTATACTCATTACTCTTATTATTATCAATCTAACTCATATTATTAGCCATATTATGCTTAAATGGTCGATAGAACTACAATTACTATACACATTACTCTTATTATTATCAATCTAACTCATATTATTAGCCATATTATGCTTATATGATCGATAGAATGAGAATTACTATACTCACTACTCTTAGTATTATCACTCTAACTCATATTATTAGCCTTATTATACTTATATGATCGATAGAACGACAATTACTGTACTTATTACTCTTATTATTATCAATCTAACTCATATTATTAGCCATATTATGCTTATATGATCGATAGAACGAGAATTACTATACTCACTACTCTTAGTATTATCAATCTAACTCATATTATTAGCCATATTATGGTTATATTATCGATAGAACGACAATTACTATACTTATTACTGTTATTATTATGAATCTAAGTCATATTATTAACCATATTATGCAGATATGATCGATAGAACTGCAATTACTATACTCACTACTCTTAGTATTATCTATCTAACTCATATTATTAGCCATATTATGCTTATATGATCGATAGAATGAGAATTACTATACTCACTACTCTTAGTATTATCAATCTAACTCATATTATTAGCCATATTATGCTTATATGATCGATAGAACGACAATTACTATACTCACTACTCTTAGTATTATCAATCTAACTCATATTATTAGCCTTATTATGCTTATATGATCGATAGAACGAGAATTACTATACTCACTACTCTTAGTATTATCAATCTAACTCATATTATTAGCCATATTATGCTTATATGATCGATAGAATGAGAATTACTATACTCACTACTCTTAGTATTATCACTCTAACTCATATTATTAGCCTTATTATACTTATATGATCGAGAGAACGACAATTACTGTACTTATTACTCTTATTATTATCAATCTAACTCATATTATTAGACATATTATGCTTATATGATCGATAGAACGAGAATTACTATACTCACTACTCTTAGTATTATCAATCTAACTCATATAATTAGCCATATTATGGTTATATTATCGATAGAACGACAATTACTGTACTTATTACTGTTATTATTATGAATCTAACTCATATTATTAACCATATGATGCAGATATGATCGATAGAACTGCAATTACTATACTCATTACTCTTATTATTATCTATCTAACTCATATTATTAGCCATATTATGCTTATATGATCGATAGAATGAGAATTACTATACTCACTACTCTTAGTATTATCAATCTAACTCATATTATTAGCCATATTATGCTTATATGATCGATAGAACGACAATTACTATACTCACTACTCTTAGTATTATCAATCTAACTCATATTATTAGCCTTATTATGCTTATATGATCGATAGAACGAGAATTCCTATACTCACTACTCTTAGTATTATCAATCTAACTCATATTATTAGCCATATTATGCTTATATTATCGATAGAACGACAATTAGTATACTTATTACTGTTATTATTATCAATCTGACTCATATTATTAGCTATATTATGCTTAAATGACCGATAGAACGACAATTACTGTACTTATTACTCTTATTATTATCAATCTAACTCATATTATTAGCCATATTATGCTTATATGATCGATAGAACGACAAATACTATACTTATTACTCTTATTATTATCAATCTAACTCATATTATTAACCATATTATGCAGATATGATCGATAGAACTACAATTACTATACTCATTACTCTTATTATTATCAATCTAACTCATATTATTAGCCATATTATGCTTCAATGATCGATAGAACTACAATTACTATACTCATTACTCTTATTATTATCAATCTAACTCATATTATTAGCCATATTATGCTTATATGATCGATAGAACAAGAATTACTATACTCACTACTCTTAGTATTATCAATCTAACTCATATTATTAGCCATATTATGCTTATATTCTCGATAGAACGACAATTACTATACTTATTACTGTTATTATTATCAATCTAACTCATATTATTAGCCATATTAAGCTTATATGATCGATAGAACGACAATTACTATACTTATTACTCTTATTATTATCAATCTAACTCATATTATTAACCATATTATGCAGATATGATCGATAGAACTACAATTACTATACTCATTACTCTTATTATTATCAATCTAACTCATATTATTAGCCATATTATGCTTCAATGATCGATAGAACTACAATTACTATACTTATTACTCTTATTATTATCAATCTAACTCATATTATTAACCATATTATGCAGATATGATCGATAGAACTACAATTACTATACTCATTACTCTTATTATTATCAATCTAACTCATATTATTAGCCATATTATGCTTCAATGATCGATAGAACTACAATTACTATACTCACTACTCTTAGTATTATCACTCTAACTCATATTATTAGCCTTATTCTACTTATATGATCGATAGAACGACAATTACTGTACTTATTACTCTTATTATTATCAATCTAACTCATATTATTAGCCATATTATGCTTATATGATCGATAGAACGAGAATTACTATACTCACTACTCTTAGTATTATCAATCTAACTCATATTATTAGCCATATTATGGTTATATTATCGATAGAACGACAATTACTATACTTATTACTGTTATTATTATGAATCTAACTCATATTATTAACCATATTATGCAGATATGATCGATAGAACAGCAATTACTATACTCATTACTCTTATTATTATCTATCTAACTCATATTATTAGCCATATTATGCTTATATGATCGATAGAATGAGAATTACTATACTCACTACTCTTAGTATTATCAATCTAACTCATATTATTAGCCATATTATGCTTATATGATCGATAGAACGACAATTACTATACTCACTACTCTTAGTATTATCACTCTAACTCATATTATTAGCCATATTATGCTTATATGATCGAGAGAACGACAATTACTATACTTATTACTCTTATTATTATCAATCTAACTCATATTATTAGCCATATTATGCTTATATGATCGATAGAACGAGAATTACTATACTCACTACTCTTAGTATTATCAACCTAACTCATATTATTAGCCATATTATGGTTATATTATCGGTAGAACGACAATTACTATACTTATTACTGTTATTATTATGAATCTAACTCATATTATTAACCATATTATGCAGATATGATCGATAGAACTACAATTACTATACTCATTACTCTTATTATTATCTATCTAACTCATATTATTAGCCATATTATGCTTATATGATCGATAGAATGAGAATAACTATACTCACTACTCTTAGTATTATCAACCTAATTCATATTATTAGCCATATTGTGCTTATATGATCGATAGAACGACAAATACTATACTTATTACTCTTATTATTATCAATCTAACTCATATTATTAACCATATTATGCTTATATGATCGATAGAACGACAATTACTATACTTATTACTCTTATTATTGTCAATCGAACTCATATTATTAGCCATATTGTGCTTATATGAGCGATAGAACGACAATTACTATATTTATTACACTCACTATTATCAATCTAACTCGTATTATTAACCATATTATGCAGATATGATCGATAGAACGACAATTACTATACTCATTACTCTTATTATTATCAATCTAACTTATGCTATTAGCCATATTATGGTTATATGATCGATATAACGACAATTACTATACTTATTACTCTTATTATTATCAATCTAACTCATATTATTAGCCATATTATGCTTATATGATCGATAGAACGAGAATTACTATACTCACTACTCTTAGTATTATCACTCTAACTCATATTATTAGCCATATTATGCAGATATGATCGATAGAACGACAATTACTATACTCATTACTCTTATTATTATCAATCTGACTCATATTATTAGCCATTTTATGCTTATATGATCGATAGACCTACAATTACTATACTCATTACTCTTATTATTATCAATCCAACTCATATTATTACCCGTATTATGCTGATATGATCGATAGAACGACATTCACTATACTTATTACACTCACTATTATCAATCTAACTCATATTATTAACCATATTATGCAGATATGATCGATAGAACGACAATTACTATACTTATTACTCTTATTATTATCATTCAAACTCATATTATTAACCATATTAAGCAGATATGATCGATAGAGCTACAATTACTATACTCATTACTCTTATTATTATCAATCTAACTCATGCTATTAGCCATATTATGGTTATATGATCGATATAACGACAATTACTATACTTATTACTCTTATTATTATCAATCTAACTCATATTATTAGCCATATTATGCTTATATGATCGATAGAACGACAATTACTATACTTATTACTCTTATTATTATCAATCTAACTCATATTATTAGCCATATTGTGCTTATATGAGCGATAGAACGACAATTACTATATTTATTGCACTCACTATTATCAATCTAACTCACATTATTAGCCATATTATGCTTATATGATCGATAGTACGACAATTACTATACTCATTACTCTTATTATTATCAATCTAACTCATATTATTAACCATATT
The DNA here is from genome assembly GCF_050947335.1 of Megachile rotundata. Classification (NCBI taxonomy): domain Eukaryota; kingdom Metazoa; phylum Arthropoda; class Insecta; order Hymenoptera; family Megachilidae; genus Megachile; species Megachile rotundata. Next base: position 11,515 of record NW_027473647.1, read on the forward strand.
ATGCAGATATGATCGATAGAATGAGAATTACTATACTCACTACTCTTAGTATTATCACTCTAACTCATATTATTAGCCATATTGTGCTTATATGATCGATAGAACGACAAATACTATACTTATTACTCTTATTATTATCAATCTAACTCATATTATTAACCATATTATGCTAATATGATCGACAGAACGACAATTACTATACTTATTACACTCACTATTATCAATCTGACTCATATTATTAACCATATTATGCAGATATGATCGATAGCACGACATTTACTATAGTTATTACTCTTATTATTATCAACCTAACTCATACTATTCGCCATATATTGCTTATATGATCGATAGAACGACAATTACTATACTTATTATTCTTATTTTTATCAACCCAACTCATATTATTCGCCATATTATGCTTAAATGATCGATAGAACGACAATTACTATACTTATTACTCTTATTATTATGAATCTTACTCATATTATTAGCCATATTATGCTTATATGATTGATAGGACTACAATTACTATACTCATTACTCTTATTATTATCTAGCCAACTCATATTATTACCCATATTATGCTGATATGGTCGATAGAACGACATTCACTATACTTATTACACTCACTATTATCAATCTAACTCATATTATTAACAATATTATGCAGATATGATCGATAGAACGACAATTACTATACTTATTACTCTTATTATTATCAATCTAACTCATATTATTAGCCATATTGTGCTTATATGAGCGATAGAACGACAATTACTATATTTATTGCACTCACTATTATCATACTAACTCACATTATTAGCCATATTATGCTTATATGATCGATAGTACTACAATTACTATACTCATTACTCTTATTATTATCAATCTAACTCATATTATTAGCCATATTATGCTTATATGATCGATAGAATGAGAATTACTATACTCACTACTCTTAGTATTATCACTCTAACTCATATTATTAGCCATATTATGCTTATATGATCGATAGTACGACAATTACTATACTTATTACACTTATTATTTTCAATCTAACTCATATTATTAGCCATATTATGCTTATATGATCGATAGAACGACAATTACTATACCTATTACTCTTATTATTATCAATCTAACTCATATTATTAGCCATATTGTGCTTATATGAGCGATAGAACGACAATTACTATATTTATTGCACTCACTATTATCAATCTAACTCACATTATTAGCCATATTATGCTTATATGATCGATAGAACGAGAATTACTATACTCACTACTCTTAGTATTATCAACCTAACTCATATTATTAGCCATATTATGGTTATATTATCGGTAGAACGACAATTACTATACTTCAAACTGTTATTATTATGAATCTAACTCATATTATTAACCATATTATGCAGATATGATCGATAGAACTACAATTACTATACTCATTACTCTTATTATTATCTATCTAACTCATATTATTAGCCATATTATGCTTATATGATCGATAGAACGAGAATTACTATACTCACTACTCTTAGTATTATCAATCTAACTCATATTATTAGCCATATTATGGTTATATTATCGATAGAACGACAATTACTATACTTATTACTGTTATTATTATGAATCTAAGTCATATTATTAACCATATTATGCAGATATGATCGATAGAACTGCAATTACTATACTCACTACTCTTAGTATTATCTATCTAACTCATATTATTAGCCATATTATGCTTATATGATCGATAGAATGAGAATTACTATACTCACTACTCTTAGTATTATCAATCTAACTCATATTATTAGCCATATTATGCTTATATGATCGATAGAACGACAATTACTATACTCACTACTCTTAGTATTATCAATCTAACTCATATTATTAGCCTTATTATGCTTATATGATCGATAGAACGAGAATTACTATACTCACTACTCTTAGTATTATCAATCTAACTCATATTATTAGCCATATTATGCTTATATGATCGATAGAATGAGAATTACTATACTCACTACTCTTAGTATTATCACTCTAACTCATATTATTAGCCTTATTATACTTATATGATCGAGAGAACGACAATTACTGTACTTATTACTGTTATTATTATGAATCTAACTCATATTATTAACCATATGATGCAGATATGATCGATAGAACTGCAATTACTATACTCATTACTCTTATTATTATCTATCTAACTCATATTATTAGCCATATCATGCTTATATGATCGATAGAATGAGAATTACTATACTCACTACTCTTAGTATTATCAATCTAACTCATATTATTAGCCATATTATGCTTATATGATCGATAGAACGACAATTACTATACTCACTACTCTTAGTATTATCAATCTAACTCATATTATTAGCCGTATTATGCTTATATGATCGATAGAACGAGAATTCCTATACTCACTACTCTTAGTATTATCAATCTAACTCATATTATTAGCCATATTATGCTTATATTATCGATAGAACGACAATTAGTATACTTATTACTGTTATTATTATCAATCTGACTCATATTATTAGCTATATTATGCTTAAATGACCGATAGAACGACAATTACTGTACTTATTACTCTTATTATTATCAATCTAACTCATATTATTAGCCATATTATGCTTATATGATCGATAGAACGACAAATACTATACTTATTACTCTTATTATTATCAATCTAACTCATATTATTAACCATATTATGCAGATATGATCGATAGAACTACAATTACTATACTCATTACTCTTATTATTATCAATCTAACTCATATTATTAGCCATATTATGCTTCAATGATCGATAGAACTACAATTACTATACTCATTACTCTTATTATTATCAATCTAACTCATATTATTAGCCATATTATGCTTATATGATCGATAGAACAAGAATTACTATACTCACTACTCTTAGTATTATCAATCTAACTCATATTATTAGCCATATTATGCTTATATTCTCGATAGAACGACAATTACTATACTTATTACTGTTATTATTATCAATCTAACTCATATTATTAGCCATATTAAGCTTATATGATCGATAGAACGACAATTACTATACTTATTACTCTTATTATTATCAATCTAACTCATATTATTAACCATATTATGCAGATATGATCGATAGAACTACAATTACTATACTCATTACTCTTATTATTATCAATCTAACTCATATTATTAGCCATATTATGCTTCAATGATCGATAGAACTACAATTACTATACTTATTACTCTTATTATTATCAATCTAACTCATATTATTAACCATATTATGCAGATATGATCGATAGAACTACAATTACTATACTCATTACTCTTATTATTATCAATCTAACTCATATTATTAGCCATATTATGCTTCAATGATCGATAGAACTACAATTACTATACTCACTACTCTTAGTATTATCACTCTAACTCATATTATTAGCCTTATTCTACTTATATGATCGATAGAACGACAATTACTGTACTTATTACTCTTATTATTATCAATCTAACTCATATTATTAGCCATATTATGCTTATATGATCGATAGAACGAGAATTACTATACTCACTACTCTTAGTATTATCAATCTAACTCATATTATTAGCCATATTATGGTTATATTATCGATAGAACGACAATTACTATACTTATTACTGTTATTATTATGAATCTAACTCATATTATTAACCATATTATGCAGATATGATCGATAGAACAGCAATTACTATACTCATTACTCTTATTATTATCTATCTAACTCATATTATTAGCCATATTATGCTTATATGATCGATAGAATGAGAATTACTATACTCACTACTCTTAGTATTATCAATCTAACTCATATTATTAGCCATATTATGCTTATATGATCGATAGAACGACAATTACTATACTCACTACTCTTAGTATTATCAATCTAACTCATATTATTAGCCATATTGTGCTTATATGAGCGATAGAACGACAATTACTATATTTATTGCACTCACTATTATCAATCTAACTCACATTATTAGCCATATTATGCTTATATGATCGATAGTACGACAATTACTATCCTCATTACTCTTATTATTATCAATCTAACTCATATTATTAACCATATTATGCAGATATGATCGATCGAACGACAATTACTATACTTATTACTCTTATTATTATGAATCTAACTCATATTATTAGCCATATTATGCTTATATTATCGACAGATCGACAATTACTATACTTATTACTGTTATTATTATCAATCTAACTCATATTATTAGCCATATTATGCTTATATGATCGATAGAATGAGAATTACTACACTCACTACTCTTAGTATTATCACTCTAACTCATATTATTAGCCTTATTATGCTTATATGATCGAGAGAACGACAATTACTATACTTATAACTCTTATTATTATCAATCTAACTCATATTATTAGCCATATTATGCTTATATGATCGATAGAACGAGAATTACTATACTCACTACTCTTAGTATTATCAACCTAACTCATATTATTAGCCATATTATGGTTATATTATCGGTAGAACGACAATTACTATACTTATTACTGTTATTATTATGAATCTAACTCATATTATTAACCATATTATGCAGATATGATCGATAGAACTACAATTACTATACTCATTACTCTTATTATTATCTATCTAACTCATATTATTAGCCATATTATGCTTATATGATCGATAGAATGAGAATAACTATACTCACTACTCTTAGTATTATCAACCTAATTCATATTATTAGCCATATTATGCTTATATGATCGATAGAACGACAATTACTATACTTATTATTCTTATTTTTATCAACCCAACTCATATTATTCGCCATATTATGCTTAAATGATCGATAGAACGACAATTACTATACTTATTACTCTTATTATTATGAATCTTACTCATATTATTAGCCATATTATGCTTATATGATCGATAGAACGACAATTACTATACTTATTACTGTTATTATTATGAATCTGACTCATATTATTAGCCATATTATGCTTATATGATCGATAGACCTACAATTACTATACTCATTACTCTTATTATTATCAATCCAACTCATATTATTACCCGTATTATGCTGATATGATCGATAGAACGACATTCACTATACTTATTACACTCACTATTATCAATCTAACTCATATTATTAACCATATTATGCAGATATGATCGATAGAACGACAATTACTATACTTATTACTCTTATTATTATCATTCAAACTCATATTATTAACCATATTAAGCAGATATGATCGATAGAGCTACAATTACTATACTCATTACTCTTATTATTATCAATCTAACTCATATTATTAACCATATTATGCAGATGTGATCGATCGAACGACAATTACTATACTTTTTACACTTATTATTATCAATCTAACTCATATTATTAGCCATATTATGCTTATATGATCGATAGAACGACAATTACTATACTTATTACTCTTATTATTGTCAATCGAACTCATATTATTAGCCATATTGTGCTTATATGAGCGATAGAACGACAATTACTATATTTATTACACTCACTATTATCAATCTAACTCGTATTATTAACCATATTATGCAGATATGATCGATAGAACGACAATTACTATACTCATTACTCTTATTATTATCAATCTAACTTATGCTATTAGCCATATTATGGTTATATGATCGATATAACGACAATTACTATACTTATTACTCTTATTATTATCAATCTAACTCATATTATTAGCCATATTATGCTTATATGATCGATAGAACGAGAATTACTATACTCACTACTCTTAGTATTATCACTCTAACTCATATTATTAGCCATATTATGCAGATATGATCGATAGAACGACAATTACTATACTCATTACTCTTATTATTATCAATCTGACTCATATTATTAGCCATTTTATGCTTATATGATCGATAGACCTACAATTACTATACTCATTACTCTTATTATTATCAATCCAACTCATATTATTACCCGTATTATGCTGATATGATCGATAGAACGACATTCACTATACTTATTACACTCACTATTATCAATCTAACTCATATTATTAACCATATTATGCAGATATGATCGATAGAACGACAATTACTATACTTATTACTCTTATTATTATCATTCAAACTCATATTATTAACCATATTAAGCAGATATGATCGATAGAGCTACAATTACTATACTCATTACTCTTATTATTATCAATCTAACTCATGCTATTAGCCATATTATGGTTATATGATCGATATAACGACAATTACTATACTTATTACTCTTATTATTATCAATCTAACTCATATTATTAGCCATATTATGCTTATATGATCGATAGAACGACAATTACTATACTTATTACTCTTATTATTATCAATCTAACTCATATTATTAGCCATATTGTGCTTATATGAGCGATAGAACGACAATTACTATATTTATTGCACTCACTATTATCAATCTAACTCACATTATTAGCCATATTATGCTTATATGATCGATAGTACGACAATTACTATACTCATTACTCTTATTATTATCAATCTAACTCATATTATTAACCATATTATGCAGATATGATCGATAGAATGAGAATTACTATACTCACTACTCTTAGTATTATCACTCTAACTCATATTATTAGCCATATTGTGCTTATATGATCGATAGAACGACAAATACTATACTTATTACTCTTATTATTATCAATCTAACTCATATTATTAACCATATTATGCTAATATGATCGACAGAACGACAATTACTATACTTATTACACTCACTATTATCAATCTAACTCATATTATTAACCATATTATGCAGATATGATCGATAGCACGACATTTACTATAGTTATTACTCTTATTATTATCAACCTAACTCATACTATTCGCCATATATTGCTTATATGATCGATAGAACGACAATTACTATATTTATTGCACTCACTATTATCATACTAACTCACATTATTAGCCATATTATGCTTATATGATCGATAGTACTACAATTACTATACTCATTACTCTTATTATTATCAATCTAACTCATATTATTAGCCATATTATGCTTATATGATCGATAGAATGAGAATTACTATACTCACTACTCTTAGTATTATCACTCTAACTCATATTATTAGCCATATTATGCTTATATGATCGATAGTACGACAATTACTATACTTATTACACTTATTATTTTCAATCTAACTCATATTATTAGCCATATTATGCTTATATGATCGATAGAACGACAATTACTATACCTATTACTCTTATTATTATCAATCTAACTCATATTATTAGCCATATTGTGCTTATATGAGCGATAGAACGACAATTACTATATTTATTGCACTCACTATTATCAATCTAACTCACATTATTAGCCATATTATGCTTATATGATCGATAGAACGAGAATTACTATACTCACTACTCTTAGTATTATCAACCTAACTCATATTATTAGCCATATTATGGTTATATTATCGGTAGAACGACAATTACTATACTTCAAACTGTTATTATTATGAATCTAACTCATATTATTAACCATATTATGCAGATATGATCGATAGAACTACAATTACTATACTCATTACTCTTATTATTATCTATCTAACTCATATTATTAGCCATATTATGCTTATATGATCGATAGAATGAGAATAACTATACTCACTACTCTTAGTATTATCAATCTAACTCATATTATTAGCCATATTATGCTTATATGATCGATAGAACGAGAATTACTATACTCACTGCTCTTAGTATTATCAATCTAACTCATATTATTAGCCATATTATGCTTATATTATCGATAGAACGACAATTACTATACTTATTACTGTTATTATTATCAATCTAACTCATATTATTAGCCATATTATGCTTAAATGATCGATAGAACGACAATTACTATACTCATTACTCTTATTATTATCAATCTAACTCATATTATTAGCCATATTATGCTTAAATGATCGATAGAACTACAATTACTATACTCATTACTCTTATTATTATCAATCTAACTCATATTATTAGCCATATTATGCTTATATGATCGATAGAACAAGAATTACTATACTCACTACTCTTAGTATTATCAATCCAACTCATATTATTAGCCATATTATGCTTATATGATCGATAGAACGACAATTACTATAGTTATTACTCTTATTATTATCAATCTAACTCATGTTATTAGCCATATTGTGCTAATATGAGCGATAGAACGACAATTACTATATTTATTACACTCACTATTATCAATCTAACTCATATTATTAACCATATTATGCAGATATGATCGATAGAACGACAATTACTATACTTATTACTCTTATTATTATCAATCTAACTCGTATTATTAGCCATATTATGCTTATATGATCGATAGAACGACAAATACTATAATTATTACTCTTATTATTATCAATCTAACTCATATTATTAGCCATATTATGCTTATATGATCGATAGAACGATAATTACTATACTCACTACTCTTAGTATTATCAATCTAACTCATATCATTAGCCATATTATGCTTATATTATCGATAGAACGACAATTACTGTACTTATTACTGCTATTATTATCAATCTAACTCATATTATTAGCCATATTATGCTTATATGATCGATGGAATGAGAATTACTATACTCACTACTCTTAGTATTATCACTCTAACTCATATTATTAGCCATATTATGCTTATATGATCGAGAGAACGACAATTACTATACTTATTACTCTTATTATTATCAATCTAACTCATATTATTAGCCATATTATGCTTATATGATCGATAGAACGACAATTACTATACTTATTACTCTTATTATTATGAATCTAACTCATATTATTAGCCATATTATGCTTATATGATCGATAGAACGACAAATACTATACCTATTACTCTTATTATTATCAATCTAACTCATATTATTAACCATATTATGCAGATATGATCGATAGAACTACAATTACTATACTTATTACACTCACTATTATCAATCTAACTCATATTATTAAACATATTATGCAGATATGATCGATAGAACGACAATTACTATACTCATTACTCTTATTATTATCAATCTAACTCATGCTATTAGCCATATTATGGTTATATGATCGATATAACGACAATTACTATACTTATTACTCTTATTATTATCAATCCAACTCATATTATTAGCCATATTGTGCTTATATGATCGATCGAACGACAATTACTATACTTATTACTCTTATTATTATCAATCTAACTCGTATTATTAGCCATATTATGCTTATATGATCGATAGAACGACAAATACTATAATTATTACTCTTATTATTATCAATTTAACTCATATTATTAGCCATATTATGCTTATATGATCGATAGAACGATAATTACTATACTCACTACTCTTAGTATTATCAATCTAACTCATATCATTAGCCATATTATGCTTATATTATCGATAGAACGACAATTACTGTACTTATTACTGCTATTATTATCAATCTAACTCATATTATTAGCCATATTATGCTTATATGATCGATAGAACGATAATTACTATACTCACTACTCTTAGTATTATCAATCTAACTCATATCATTAGCCATATTATGCTTATATTATCGATAGAACGACAATTACTGTACTTATTACTGCTATTATTATCAATCTAACTCATATTATTAGCCATATTATGCTTATATGATCGATGGAATGAGAATTACTATACTCACTACTCTTAGTATTATCACTCTAACTCATATTATTAGCCATATTATGCTTATATGATCGAGAGAACGACAATTACTATACTTATTACTCTTATTATTATCAATCTAACTCATATTATTAGCCATATTATGCTTATATGATCGATAGAACGACAATTACTATACTTATTACTCTTATTATTATGAATCTAACTCATATTATTAGCCATATTATGCTTATATGATCGATAGAACGACAAATACTATACCTATTACTCTTATTATTATCAATCTAACTCATATTATTAACCATATTATGCAGATATGATCGATAGAACTACAATTACTATACTTATTACACTCACTATTATCAATCTAACTCATATTATTAAACATATTATGCAGATATGATCGATAGAACGACAATTACTATACTCATTACTCTTATTATTATCAATCTAACTCATGCTATTAGCCATATTATGGTTATATGATCGATATAACGACAATTACTATACTTATTACTCTTATTATTATCAATCTAACTCATATTATTAGCCATATTGTGCTTATATGATCGATCGAACGACAATTACTATACTTATTACTCTTATTATTATCAATCTAACTCGTATTATTAGCCATATTATGCTTATATGATCGATAGAACGACAAATACTATAATTATTACTCTTATTATTATCAATCTAACTCATATTATTAGCCATATTATGCTTATATGATCGATAGAACGATAATTACTATACTCACTACTCTTAGTATTATCAATCTAACTCATATCATTAGCCATATTATGCTTATATTATCGATAGAACGACAATTACTGTACTTATTACTGCTATTATTATCAATCTAACTCATATTATTAGCCATATTATGCTTATATGATCGATAGAACGACAATTACTATACTTATTACTCTTATTATTGTCAATCGAACTCATATTATTAGCCATATTGTGCTTATATGAGCGATAGAACGACAATTACTATATTTATTACACTCACTATTATCAATCTAACTCATATTATTAACCATATTATGCAGATATGATCGATAGAACGACAATTACTATACTCATTACTCTTATTATTATCAATCTAACTTATGCTATTAGCCATATTATGGTTATATGATCGATATAACGACAATTACTATACTTATTACTCTTATTATTATCAATCTAACTCATATTATTAGCCATATTATGCTTATATGATCGATGGAACGAGAATTACTATACTCACTACTCTTAGTATTATCACTCTAACTCATATTATTAGCCATATTATGCTTATATGATCGATAGAACGACAATTAATATACTTATTACTCTTATTATTATGAATCTAACTCATATTATTAGCCATATTATGCTTATATGATCGATAGAACGACAAATACTATACTTATTGCTCTTATTATTATGAGTCTAACTCATATTATTAGCCATATTATGCTTATATGATCGATAGAACGACAAATACTATACTTATTACTCTTATTATTATCAATCTAACTCATATTATTAACCATATTATGCAGATATGATCGATAGAACGACCAATACTATACTTATTACCGTTATTATTATCAATCTAACTCATATTATTAACCATATTATGCAGATATGATCGATAGAACTACAATTACTATACTTATTACACTCACTTTTATCAATCTAACTCATATTATTAACCATATTATGCAGATATGATCGATAGCACGACATTTACTATACTTATTACTCTTATTATTATCAACCTAACTCATATTATTAGCCATATTATGCTTATTGATCGATAGAACGACAATTACTATACTTATTATTCTTATTTTTATCAACCCAACTCATATTATTCGCCATATTATGCTTAAATGATCGATAGAACGACAATTACTATACTTATTACTCTTATTATTATCAATCTAACTCATATTATTAGCCATATTATGCTTATATGATCGATAGAACGAGAATTACTATACTTATTACTCTTATTATTATCATTCTAACTCATAGTATTAACCATATTATGCAGATATGATCGATAGAACGACAATTACTATACTTATTACTCTTATTATTATCATTCTAACTCATATTATTAACCATATTAAGCAGATATGATCGATAGAGCTACAATTACTATACTCATTACTCTTATTATTATCAATCTAACTCATGCTATTAGCCATATTATGGTTATATGATCGATATAACGACAATTACTATACTTATTACTCTTATTATTATCAATCTAACTCATATTATTAGCCATATTATGCTTATATGATCGATAGAACGACAATTACTATACTTATTACTCTTATTATTATCAATCTAACTCATATTATTAGCCATATTGTGCTTATATGAGCGATAGAACGACAATTACTATATTTATTGCACTCACTATTATCAATCTAACTCACATTATTAGCCATATTATGCGTATATGATCGATAGTACGACAATTACTATCCTCATTACTCTTATTATTATCAATCTAACTCATATTATTAACCATATTATGCAGATATGATCGATCGAACGACAATTACTATACTTATTACTCTTATTATATGAATCTAACTCATATTATTAGCCATATTATGCGTATATTATCGACAGATCGACAATTACTATACTTATTACTGTTATTATTATCAATCTAACTCATATTATTAGCCATATTATGCTTATATGATCGATAGAATGTGAATTACTACACTCACTACTCTTAGTATTATCACTCTAACTCATATTATTAGCCATATTATGCTTATATGATCGAGAGAACGACAATTACTATACTTATTACTCTTATTATTATCAATCTAACTCATATTATTAGCCATATTATGCTTATATGATCGATAGAACGAGAATTACTATACTCACTACTCTTAGTATTATCAACCTAACTCATATTATTAGCCATATTATGGTTATATTATCGGTAGAACGACAATTACTATACTTATTACTGTTATTATTATGAATCTAACTCATATTATTAACCATATTATGCAGATATGATCGATATAGAACTACAATTACTATACTCATTACTCTTATTATTATCTATCTAACTCATATTATTAGCATATTATGCTTATATGATCGATAGAATGAGAATAACCTATACTCACTACTCTTAGTATTATCAATCTAACTCATATTATTAGCCATATTATGCTTATATGATCGATAGAACGAGAATTACTATACTCACTACTCTTAGTATTATCATCTAACTCATATTATTAGCCATATTATGCTTATATTATCGATAGAACGACAATTACTATACTTATTACTGTTATTATTATCAATCTAACTCATATTATTAGCCATATTATGCTTAAATGATCGATAGAACGACAATTACTATACTCATTACTCTTATTATTATCAATCTAACTCATATTATTAGCCATATTATGCTTAAATGATCGATAGAACTACAATTACTATACTCATTACTCTTATTATTATCAATCTAACTCATATTATTAGCCATATTATGCTTATATGATCGATAGAACAAGAATTACTATACTCACTACTCTTAGTATTATCAATCTAACTCATATTATTAGCCATATTATGCTTATATTCTCGATAGAACGACAATTACTATACTTATTACTGTTATTATTATCAATCTAACTCATATTATTAGCCATATTAAGCTTATATGATCGATAGAACGACAATTACTATAGTTATTACTCTTATTATTATCAATCTAACTCATATTATTAGCCATATTATGCTTATATGATCGATAGAACGAGAATTACTATACTCACTACTCTTAGTATTATCACTCTAACTCATATTATTAGCCATATTATGCTTATATGATCGATAGAACGACAATTAATATACTTATTACTCTTATTATTATGATCTAACTCATATTATTAGCCATATTATGCTTATATGATCGATAGAACGACAAATACTATACTTATTGCTCTTAGTATTATGAGTCTAACTCATATTATTAGCCATATTATGCTTATATGATCGATAGAACGACAAATACTATACTTATTACTCTTATTATTATCAATCTAACTCATATTATTAACCATATTATGCAGATATGATCGATAGAACGACCAATACTATACTTATTACGCTTATTATTATCAATCTAACTCATATTATTAACCATATTATGCAGATATGATCGATAGAACTACAATTACTATACTTATTACACTCACTATTATCAATCTAACTCATATTATTAACCATATTATGCAGATATGATCGATAGCACGACATTTACTATACTTATTACCCTTATTATTATCAACCTAACTCATATTATTAGCCATATTATGCTTATATGATCGATAGAACGACAATTACTATACTTATTATTCTTATTTTTATCAAACCCAACTCATATTATTCGCCATATTATGCTTAAATGTTCGATAGACGACAATTACTATACTTATTACTCTTATTATTATGAATCTTACTCATATTATTAGCCATATTATGCTTATATGATCGATAGAACGACAATTACTATACTTATTACTGTTATTATTATGAATCTGACTCATATTATTAGCATATTTTGCTTATATGATCGATAGACCTACAATTACTATACTCATTACTCTTATTATTATCAATCCAACTCATATTATTACCCGTATTATGCTGATATGATCGATAGAACGACATTCACTATACTTATTACACTCACTATTATCAATCTAACTCATATTATTAACCATATTATGCAGATATGATCGATAGAACGACAATTACTATACTTATTACTCTTATTATTATCATTCTAACTCATATTATTAACCATATTAAGCAGATATGATCGATAGAGCTACAATTACTATACTCATTACTCTTATTATTATCAATCTAGCTCATGCTATTAGCCATATTATGGTTATATGATCGATATAACGACAATTACTATACTTATTACTCTTATTATTATCAATCTAACTCATATTATTAGCCATATTATGCTTATATGATCGATAGAACGACAATTACTATACTTATTACTCTTATTATTATCAATCTAACTCATATTATTAGCCATATTGTGCTTATATGAGCGATAGAACGACAATTACTATATTTATTGCACTCACTATTATCAATCTAACTCACATTATTAGCCATATTATGCTTATATGATCGATAGAATGAGAATTACTACACTCACTACTCTTAGTATTATCACTCAACTCATATTATTAGCCATATTATGCTTATATGATCGAGAGAACGACAATTACTATACTTATTACTCTTATTATTATCAATCTAACTCATATTATTAGCCATATTATGCTTATATGATCGATAGAACGAGAATTACTATACTCACTACTCTTAGTATTATCAACCTAACTCATATTATTAGCCATATTATGGTTATATTATCGGTAGAACGACAATTACTATACTTATTACTGTTATTATTATGAATCTAACTCATATTATTAACCATATTATGCAGATATGATCGATAGAACTACAATTACTATACTCATTACTCTTATTATTATCTATCTAACTCATATTATTAGCCATATTATGCTTATATGATCGATAGAATGAGAATAACTATACTCACTACTCTTAGTATTATCAATCTAACTCATATTATTAGCCATATTATGCTTATATGATCGATCAGAACGAGAATTACTATACTCACTACTCTTAGTATTATCAATCTAACTCATATTATTAGCCATATTATGCTTATATTCTCGATAGAACGACAATTACTATACTTATTACTGTTATTATTATCAATCTAACTCATATTATTAGCCATATTAAGCTTATATGATCGATAGAACGACAATTACTATAGTTATTACTCTTATTATTATCAATCTAACTCATATTATTAGCCATATTATGCTTATATGATCGATAGAACGAGAATTACTATACTCACTACTCTTAGTATTATCACTCTAACTCTATTATTAGCCATATTATGCTTATATGATCGATTAGAACGACAATTAATATACTTATACTCTTATTATTATGAATCTAACTCATATTATTAGCCATATTATGCTTATATGATCGATAGAACGACAATACTATACTTATTGCTCTTATTATTATGAGTCTAACTCATATTATTAGCCATATTATGCTTATATGATCGATAGAACGACAAATACTATACTTATTACTCTTATTATTATCAATCTAACTCATTATTATTAACCATATTATGCAGATATGAATCGATAGAACGACCAATACTATACTTATTACGCTTATTATTATCAATCTAACTCATATTATTAACCATATTATGCAGATATGATCGATAGACACTACAATTACTATACTTATTACACTCACTATTATCAATCTAACTCATATTATTAACCATATTATGCAGATATGATCGATAGCACGACATTTACTATACTTATTACCCTTATTATTATCAACCTAACTCATATTATTAGCCATATTATGCTTATATGATCGATAGAACGACAATTACTATACTTATTATTCTTATTTTTATCAACCCAACTCATATTATTCGCCATATTATGCCTTAAATGTTCGATAGAACGACAATTACTATACTTATTACTCTTATTATTATGAATCTTACTCATATTATTAGCCATATTATGCTTATATGCTCGATAGAACGACAATTACTATACTATTACTGTTATTATTATGAATCTGACTCATATTATTAGCCATATTTTGCTTATATGATCGATAGACCTACAATTACTATACTCATTACTCTTATTATTATCAATCCAACTCATATTATTACCCGTATTATGCTGATATGATCGATAGAACGACATGCACTATACTTATTACACTCACTATTATCAATCTAACTCATATTATTAACCATATTATGCAGATATGATCGATAGAACGACAATTACTATACTTATTACTCTTATTATTATCATTCTAACTCATATTATTAACCATATTAAGCAGATATGATCGATAGAGCTACAATTACTATACTCATTACTCTTATTATTATCAATCTAGCTCATGCTATTAGCCATATTATGGTTATATGATCGATATAACGACAATTACTATACTTATTACTCTTATTATTATCAATCTAACCTCATATTATTAGCCATATTATGCTTATATGATCGATTAGAACGACAATTACTATACTTATTACTCTTATTATTATCAATCTAACTATATTATTAGCCATATTGTGCTTATATGAGCGATAGAACGACAATTACTAATATTTATTGCACTCACTATTATCAATCTAACTCACATTATTAGCCATATTATGCTTATATGATCGATAGTACGACAATTACTATCCTCATTACTCTTATTATTATCAATCTAACTCATATTATTAACCATATTATGCAGATATGATCGATCGAACGACAATTACTATACTTATTACTCTTATTATTATGAATCTAACTCATATTATTAGCCATATTATGCTTATATTATCGACAGATCGACAATTACTGTACTTATTACTGTTATTATTATCAATCTAACTCATATTATTAGCCATATCATGCTTATATGATCGATAGAATGAGAATTACTATACTCATTACTCTTATTATTATCAATCTAACTCATATTATTAGCCATATTATGCTTAAATGGTCGATAGAACTACAATTACTATACACATTACTCTTATTATTATCAATCTAACTCATATTATTAGCCATATTATGCTTATATGATCGATAGAATGAGAATTACTATACTCACTACTCTTAGTATTATCACTCTAACTCATATTATTAGCCTTATTATACTTATATGATCGATAGAACGACAATTACTGTACTTATTACTCTTATTATTATCAATCTAACTCATATTATTAGCCATATTATGCTTATATGATCGATAGAACGAGAATTACTATACTCACTACTCTTAGTATTATCAATCTAACTCATATTATTAGCCATATTATGGTTATATTATCGATAGAACGACAATTACTATACTTATTACTGTTATTATTATGAATCTAAGTCATATTATTAACCATATTATGCAGATATGATCGATAGAACTGCAATTACTATACTCACTACTCTTAGTATTATCTATCTAACTCATATTATTAGCCATATTATGCTTATATGATCGATAGAATGAGAATTACTATACTCACTACTCTTAGTATTATCAATCTAACTCATATTATTAGCCATATTATGCTTATATGATCGATAGAACGACAATTACTATACTCACTACTCTTAGTATTATCAATCTAACTCATATTATTAGCCTTATTATGCTTATATGATCGATAGAACGAGAATTACTATACTCACTACTCTTAGTATTATCAATCTAACTCATATTATTAGCCATATTATGCTTATATGATCGATAGAATGAGAATTACTATACTCACTACTCTTAGTATTATCACTCTAACTCATATTATTAGCCTTATTATACTTATATGATCGATAGAACGACAATTACTGTACTTATTACTCTTATTATTATCAATCTAACTCATATTATTAGACATATTATGCTTATATGATCGATAGAACGAGAATTACTATACTCACTACTCTTAGTATTATCAATCTAACTCATATAATTAGCCATATTATGGTTATATTATCGATAGAACGACAATTACTGTACTTATTACTGTTATTATTATGAATCTAACTCATATTATTAACCATATGATGCAGATATGATCGATAGAACTGCAATTACTATACTCATTACTCTTATTATTATCTATCTAACTCATATTATTAGCCATATTATGCTTATATGATCGATAGAATGAGAATTACTATACTCACTACTCTTAGTATTATCAATCTAACTCATATTATTAGCCATATTATGCTTATATGATCGATAGAACGACAATTACTATACTCACTACTCTTAGTATTATCAATCTAACTCATATTATTAGCCTTATTATGCTTATATGATCGATAGAACGAGAATTACTATACTCACTACTCTTAGTATTATCAATCTAACTCATATTATTAGCCATATTATGCTTATATTATCGATAGAACGACAATTAGTATACTTATTACTGTTATTATTATCAATCTGACTCATATTATTAGCTATATTATGCTTAAATGACCGATAGAACGACAATTACTGTACTTATTACTCTTATTATTATCAATCTAACTCATATTATTAGCCATATTATGCTTATATGATCGATAGAACGACAAATACTATACTTATTACTCTTATTATTATCAATCTAACTCATATTATTAACCATATTATGCAGATATGATCGATAGAACTACAATTACTATACTCATTACTCTCATTATTATCAATCTAACTCATATTATTAGCCATATTATGCTTCAATGATCGATAGAACTACAATTACTATACTCATTACTCTTATTATTATCAATCTAACTCATATTATTAGCCACATTATGCTTATATGATCGATAGAACAAGAATTACTATACTCACTACTCTTAGTATTATCAATCTAACTCATATTATTAGCCATATTATGCTTATATTCTCGATAGAACGACAATTACTATACTTATTACTGTTATTATTATCAATCTAACTCATATTATTAGCCATATTAAGCTTATATGATCGATAGAACGACAATTACTATACTTATTACTCTTATTATTATCAATCTAACTCATATTATTAACCATATTATGCAGATATGATCGATAGAACTACAATTACTATACTCATTACTCTTATTATTATCAATCTAACTCATATTATTAGCCATATTATGCTTCAATGATCGATAGAACTACAATTACTATACTTATTACTCTTATTATTATCAATCTAACTCATATTATTAACCATATTATGCAGATATGATCGATAGAACTACAATTACTATACTCATTACTCTTATTATTATCAATCTAACTCATATTATTAGCCATATTATGCTTCAATGATCGATAGAACTACAATTACTATACTCACTACTCTTAGTATTATCACTCTAACTCATATTATTAGCCTTATTCTACTTATATGATCGATAGAACGACAATTACTGTACTTATTACTCTTATTATTATCAATCTAACTCATATTATTAGCCATATTATGCTTATATGATCGATAGAACGAGAATTACTATACTCACTACTCTTAGTATTATCAATCTAACTCATATTATTAGCCATATTATGGTTATATTATCGATAGAACGAGAATTACTATACTTATTACTGTTATTATTATGAATCTAACTCATATTATTAACCATATTATGCAGATATGATCGATAGAACAGCAATTACTATACTCATTACTCTTATTATTATCTATCTAACTCATATTATTAGCCATATTATGCTTATATGATCGATAGAATGAGAATTACTATACTCACTACTCTTAGTATTATCAATCTAACTCATATTATTAGCCATATTATGCTTATATGATCGATAGAACGACAATTACTATACTCACTACTCTTAGTATTATCAATCTAACTCATATTATTAGCCATATTGTGCTTATATGAGCGATAGAACGACAATTACTATATTTATTGCACTCACTATTATCAATCTAACTCACATTATTAGCCATATTATGCTTATATGATCGATAGTACGACAATTACTATCCTCATTACTCTTATTATTATCAATCTAACTCATATTATTAACCATATTATGCAGATATGATCGATCGAACGACAATTACTATACTTATTACTCTTATTATTATGAATCTAACTCATATTATTAGCCATATTATGCTTATATTATCGACAGATCGACAATTACTATACTTATTACTGTTATTATTATCAATCTAACTCATATTATTAGCCATATTATGCTTATATGATCGATAGAATGAGAATTACTACACTCACTACTCTTAGTATTATCACTCTAACTCATATTATTAGCCATATTATGCTTATATGATCGAGAGAACGACAATTACTATACTTATTACTCTTATTATTATCAATCTAACTCATATTATTAGCCATATTATGCTTATATGATCGATAGAACGAGAATTACTATACTCACTACTCTTAGTATTATCAACCTAACTCATATTATTAGCCATATTATGGTTATATTATCGGTAGAACGACAATTACTATACTTATTACTGTTATTATTATGAATCTAACTCATATTATTAACCATATTATGCAGATATGATCGATAGAACTACAATTACTATACTCATTACTCTTATTATTATCTATCTAACTCATATTATTAGCCATATTATGCTTATATGATCGATAGAATGAGAATAACTATACTCACTACTCTTAGTATTATCAATCTAACTCATATTATTAGCCATATTATGCTTATATGATCGATAGAACGAGAATTACTATACTCACTACTCTTAGTATTATCAACCTAACTCATATTATTAGCCATATTATGGTTATATTATCGGTAGAACGACAATTACTATACTTATTACTGTTATTATTATGAATCTAACTCATATTATTAACCATATTATGCAGATATGATCGATAGAACTACAATTACTATACTCATTACTCTTATTATTATCTATCTAACTCATATTATTAGCCATATTATGCTTATATGATCGATAGAATGAGAATAACTATACTCACTACTCTTAGTATTATCAATCTAACTCATATTATTAGCCATATTATGCTTATATGATCGATAGAACGAGAATTACTATACTCACTACTCTTAGTATTATCAATCTAACTCATATTATTAGCCATATTATGCTTATATTATCGATAGAACGACAATTACTATACTTATTACTGTTATTATTATCAATCTAACTCATATTATTAGCCATATTATGCTTAAAGGATCGATAGAACGACAATTACTATACTCATTACTCTTATTATTATCAATCTAACTCATATTATTAGCCATATTATGCTTAAATGATCGATAGAACTACAATTACTATACTCATTACTCTTTTTATTATCAATCTAACTCATATTATTAGCCATATTATGCTTATATGATCGATAGAACAAGAATTACTATACTCACTACTCTTAGTATTATCAATCTAACTCATATTATTAGCAATATTATGCTTATATTCTCGATAGAACGACAATTACTATACTTATTGCTGTTATTATTATCAATCTAACTCATATTATTAGCCATATTAAGCTTATATGATCGATAGAACGACAATTACTATAGTTATTACTCTTATTATTATCAATCTAACTCATATTATTAACCATATTATGCAGATATGATCGATAGAACTACAATTACTATACTTATTACACTCACTATTATCAATCTAACTCATATTATTAAACATATTATGCAGATATGATCGATAGAACGACAATTACTATACTCATTACTCTTATTATTATCAATCTAACTCATGCTATTAGACATATTATGGTTATATGATCGATATAACGACAATTACTATACTTATTACTCTTATTATTATCAATCTAACTCATATTATTAGCCATATTGTGCTTATATGATCGATCGAACGACAATTACTATACTTATTACTCTTATTATTATAAATCTAACTCATATTATTAGCCATATTATGCTTATATGATCGATAGAACGACAATTACTATACTTATTACTCTTATTATTATGAATCTAACTCATATTATTAGCCATATTATGCAGATATGATCGATAGAACTACAATTACTATACTTATTACACTCACTATTATCAATCTAACTCATATTATTAACCATATTATGCAGATATGATCGATAGCACGACATTTACTATACTTATTACTCTTATTATTATCAACCTAACTCATATTATTAGCCATATTATGCTTATATGATCGATAGAACGACAATTACTATACTCACTACTCTTAGTATTATCAACCTAACTCATATTATTAGCCATATTATGGTTATATTATCGGTAGAACGACAATTACTATACTTATTACTGTTATTATTATGAATCTAACTCATATTATTAACCATATTATGCAGATATGATCGATAGAACTACAATTACTATACTCATTACTCCTATTATTATCTATCTAACTCATATTATTAGCCATATTATGCTTATATGATCGATAGAATGAGAATTACTACACTCACTACTCTTAGTATTGTCACTCTAACTCATATTATTAGCCATATTATGCTTATATGATCGAGAGAACGACAATTACTATACTTATTACTCTTATTATTATCAATCTAACTCATATTATTAGCCATATTATGCTTATATGATCGATAGAACGAGAATTACTATACTCACTACTCTTAGTATTATCAACCTAACTCATATTATTAGCCATATTATGGTTATATTATCGGTAGAACGACAATTACTATACTTATTACTGTTATTATTATGAATCTAACTCATATTATTAACCATATTATGCAGATATGATCGATAGAACTACAATTACTATACTCATTACTCTTATTATTATGTATCTAACTCATATTATTAGCCATATTATGCTTATATGATCGATAGAATGAGAATAACTATACTCACTACTCTTAGTATTATCAATCTAACTCATATTATTAGCCATATTATGCTTATATGATCGATAGAACGAGAATTACTATACTCACTACTCTTAGTATTATCAATCTAACTCATATTATTAGCCATATTATGCTTATATTATCGATAGAACGACAATTACTATACTTATTACTGTTATTATTATCAATCTAACTCATATTATTAGCCATATTAAGCTTATATGATCGATAGAACGACAATTACTATAGTTATTACTCTTATTATTATCAATCTAACTCATGTTATTAGCCATATTGTGCTAATATGAGCGATAGAACGACAATTACTATATTTATTACACTCACTATTATCAATCTAACTCATATTATTAACCATATTATGCAGATATGATCGATAGAACGACAATTACTATACTTATTACTCTTATTATTATCAATCTAACTCGTATTATTAGCCATATTATGCTTATATGATCGATAGAACGACAATTACTATACTTATTACTCTTATTATTATGAATCTAACTCATATTATTAGCCATATTATGCTTATATGATCGATAGAACGACAAATACTATACCTATTACTCTTATTATTATCAATCTAACTCATATTATTAACCATATTATGCAGATATGATCGATAGAACTACAATTACTATACTTATTACACTCACTATTATCAATCTAACTCATATTATTAAACATATTATGCAGATATGATCGATAGAACGACAATTACTATACTCATTACTCTTATTATTATCAATCTAACTCATGCTATTAGACATATTATGGTTATATGATCGATATAACGACAATTACTATACTTATTACTCTTATTATTATCAATCTAACTCATATTATTAGCCATATTGTGCTTATATGATCGATCGAACGACAATTACTATACTTATTACTCTTATTATTATAAATCTAACTCATATTATTAGCCATATTATGCTTATATGATCGATAGAACGACAATTACTATACTTATTACTCTTATTATTATGAATCTAACTCATATTATTAGCCATATTATGCAGATATGATCGATAGAACTACAATTACTATACTTATTACACTCACTATTATCAATCTAACTCATATTATTAACCATATTATGCAGATATGATCGATAGCACGACATTTACTATACTTATTACTCTTATTATTATCAACCTAACTCATATTATTAGCCATATTATGCTTATATGATCGATAGAACGACAATTACTATACTTATTATTCTTATTTTTATCAACCCAACTCATATTATTCGCCATATTATGCTTAAATGATCGATAGAACGACAATTACTATACTTATTACTCTTATTATTATGAATCTTACTCATATTATTAGCCATATTATGCTTATATGATCGATAGAACGACAATTACTATACTTATTACTGTTATTATTATGAATCTGACTCATATTATTAGCCATATTATGCTTATATGATCGATAGACCTACAATTACTATACTCATTACTCTTATTATTATCAATCCAACTTATATTATTACCCGTATTATGCTGATATGATCGATAGAACGACATTCACTATACTTATTACACTCACTATTATCAATCTAACTCATATTATTAACCATATTATGCAGATATGATCGATAGAACGACAATTACTATACTTATTACTCTTATTATTATCATTCAAACTCATATTATTAACCATATTAAGCAGATATGATCGATAGAGCTACAATTACTATACTCATTACTCTTATTATTATCAATCTAACTCATATTATTAACCATATTATGCAGATATGATCGATCGAACGACAATTACTATACTTTTTACACTTATTATTATCAATCTAACTCATATTATTAGCCATATTATGCTTATATGATCGATAGAACGACAATTACTATACTTATTACTCTTATTATTATGAATCTAACTCATATTATTAGCCATATTATGCTTATATGATCGATAGAACGACAAATACTATACTTATTGCTCTTATTATTATCAATCTAACTCATATTATTAACCATATTATGCAGATATGATCGATAGAACGACCAATACTATACTTATTACGCTTATTATTATCAATCTAACTCATATTATTAACCATATTATGCAGATATGATCGATAGAACTACAATTACTATACTTATTACACTCACTATTATCAATCTAACTCATATTATTAACCATATTATGCAGATATGATCGATAGCACGACATTTACTATACTTATTACTCTTATTATTATCAACCTAACTCATATTATTAGCCATATTATGCTTATATGATCGATAGAACGACAATTACTATACTTATTATTCTTATTTTTATCAACCCAACTCATATTATTCGCCATATTATGCTTAAATGATCGATAGAACGACAATTACTATACTTATTACTCTTATTATTATGAATCTTACTCATATTATTAGCCATATTATGCTTATATGATCGATAGAACGACAATTACTATACTTATTACTGTTATTATTATGAATCTGACTCATATTATTAGCCATATTATGCTTATATGATCGATAGACCTACAATTACTATACTCATTACTCTTATTATTATCAATCCAACTTATATTATTACCCGTATTATGCTGATATGATCGATAGAACGACATTCACTATACTTATTACACTCACTATTATCAATCTAACTCATATTATTAACCATATTATGCAGATATGATCGATAGAACGACAATTACTATACTTATTACTCTTATTATTATCATTCAAACTCATATTATTAACCATATTATGCAGATATGATCGATAGAACTACAATTACTATACTTATTACACTCACTATTATCAATCTAACTCATATTATTAAACATATTATGCAGATATGATCGATAGAACGACAATTACTATACTCATTACTCTTATTATTATCAATCTAACTCATGCTATTAGACATATTATGGTTATATGATCGATATAACGACAATTACTATACTTATTACTCTTATTATTATCAATCTAACTCATATTATTAGCCATATTGTGCTTATATGATCGATCGAACGACAATTACTATACTTATTACTCTTATTATTATAAATCTAACTCATATTATTAGCCATATTATGCTTATATGACCGATAGAACGACAATTACTATACTTATTACTCTTATTATTATGAATCTAACTCATATTATTAGCCATATTATGCAGATATGATCGATAGAACTACAATTACTATACTTATTACACTCACTATTATCAATCTAACTCATATTATTAACCATATTATGCAGATATGATCGATAGCACGACATTTACTATACTTATTACTCTTATTATTATCAACCTAACTCATATTATTAGCCATATTATGCTTATATGATCGATAGAACGACAATTACTATACTCACTACTCTTAGTATTATCAACCTAACTCATATTATTAGCCATATTATGGTTATATTATCGGTAGAACGACAATTACTATACTTATTACTGTTATTATTATGAATCTAACTCATATTATTAACCATATTATACAGATATGATCGATAGAACTACAATTACTATACTCATTACTCTTATTATTATGAATCTAACTCACATTATTAGCCATGTTATGCTTATATTATCGATAGAACGACAATTACTGTACTTATTACTGCTATTATTATCAATCCAACTCATATTATTAGCCATATTATGCTTATATGATCGATGGAATGAGATCTACTATACTCACTACTCTTAGTATTATCACTCTAACTCATATTATTAGCCATATTATGCTTATATGATCGAGGGAACGACAATTACTATACTTATTACTCTTATTATTATCAATCTAACTCATATTATTAGCCATATTGTGCTTATATGATCGATCGAACGACAATTACTATACTTATTACTCTTATTATTATAAATCTAACTCATATTATTAGCCATATTATGCTTATATGACCGATAGAACGACAATTACTATACTTATTACTCTTATTATTATGAATCTAACTCATATTATTAGCCATATTATGCAGATATGATCGATAGAACTACAATTACTATACTTATTACACTCACTATTATCAATCTAACTCATATTATTAACCATATTATGCAGATATGATCGATAGCACGACATTTACTATACTTATTACTCTTATTATTATCAACCTAACTCATATTATTAGCCATATTATGCTTATATGATCGATAGAACGACAATTACTATACTCACTACTCTTAGTATTATCAACCTAACTCATATTATTAGCCATATTATGGTTATATTATCGGTAGAACGACAATTACTATACTTATTACTGTTATTATTATGAATCTAACTCATATTATTAACCATATTATACAGATATGATCGATAGAACTACAATTACTATACTCATTACTCTTATTATTATCTATCTAACTCATATTATTAGCCATATTATGCTTATATGATCGATAGAATGAGAATTACTACACTCACTACTCTTAGTATTATCACTCTAACTCATATTATTAGCCATATTATGCTTATATGATCGAGAGAACGACAATTACTATACTTATTACTCTTATTATTATCAATCTAACTCGTATTATTAGCCATATTATGCTTATATGATCGATAGAACGAGAATTACTATACTCACTACTCTTAGTATTATCAACCTAACTCATATTATTAGCCATATTATGGTTATATTATCGGTAGAACGACAATTACTATACTTATTACTGTTATTATTATGAATCTAACTCATATTATTAACCATATTATGCAGATATGATCGATAGAACTACAATTACTATACTCATTACTCTTATTATTATGTATCTAACTCATATTATTAGCCATATTATGCTTATATGATCGATAGAACGAGAATTACTATACTCACTACTCTTAGTATTATCAATCTAACTCATATTATTAGCCATATTATGCTTATATTATCGATAGAACGACAATTACTATACTTATTACTGTTATTATTATCAATCTAACTCATATTATTAGCCATATTAAGCTTATATGATCGATAGAACGACAATTACTATAGTTATTACTCTTATTATTATCAATCTAACTCATGTTATTAGCCATATTGTGCTAATATGAGCGATAGAACGACAATTACTATATTTATTACACTCACTATTATCAATCTAACTCATATTATTAACCATATTATGCAGATATGATCGA
This sequence comes from Megachile rotundata, assembly GCF_050947335.1. Lineage (NCBI taxonomy): Eukaryota > Metazoa > Arthropoda > Insecta > Hymenoptera > Megachilidae > Megachile > Megachile rotundata. The sequence continues at coordinate 40,166 of NW_027473647.1, forward strand.
TAGAACGACAATTACTATACTTATTACTCTTATTATTATCAATCTAACTCGTATTATTAGCCATATTATGCTTATATGATCGATAGAACGACAATTACTATACTTATTACTCTTATTATTATCAATCTAACTCATGCTATTAGACATATTATGGTTATATGATCGATATAACGACAATTACTATACTTATTACTCTTATTATTATCAATCTAACTCATATTATTAGCCATATTGTGCTTATATGATCGATCGAACGACAATTACTATACTTATTACTCTTATTATTATAAATCTAACTCATATTATTAGCCATATTATGCTTATATGATCGATAGAACGACAATTACTATACTTATTACTCTTATTATTATGAATCTAACTCATATTATTAGCCATATTATGCAGATATGATCGATAGAACTACAATTACTATACTTATTACACTCACTATTATCAATCTAACTCATATTATTAACCATATTATGCAGATATGATCGATAGCACGACATTTACTATACTTATTACTCTTATTATTATCAACCTAACTCATATTATTAGCCATATTATGCTTATATGATCGATAGAACGACAATTACTATACTTATTATTCTTATTTTTATCAATCCAACTCATATTATTCGCCATATTATGCTTAAATGATCGATAGAACGACAATTACTATACTTATTACTGTTATTATTATGAATCTTACTCATATTATTAGCCATATTATGCTTATATGATGGATAGAACGACAATTACTATACTTATTACTGTTATTATTATGAATCTGACTCATATTATTAGCCATATTATGCTTATATGATCGATAGACCTACAATTACTATACTCATTACTCTTATTATTATCAATCCAACTTATATTATTACCCGTATTATGCTGATATGATCGATAGAACGACATTCACTATACTTATTACACTCACTATTATCAATCTAACTCATATTATTAACCATATTATGCAGATATGATCGATAGAACGACAATTACTATACTTATTACTCTTATTATTATCATTCAAACTCATATTATTAACCATATTAAGCAGATATGATCGATAGAGCTACAATTACTATACTCATTACTCTTATTATTATCAATCTAACTCATATTATTAACCATATTATGCAGATATGATCGATCGAACGACAATTACTATACTTTTTACACTTATTATTATCAATCTAACTCATATTATTAGCCATATTATGCTTATATGATCGATAGAACGACAATTACTATACTTATTACTCTTATTATTATGAATCTAACTCATATTATTAGCCATATTATGCTTATATGATCGATAGAACGACAAATACTATACTTATTGCTCTTATTATTATCAATCTAACTCATATTATTAACCATATTATGCAGATATGATCGATAGAACGACCAATACTATACTTATTACGCTTATTATTATCAATCTAACTCATATTATTAACCATATTATGCAGATATGATCGATAGAACTACAATTACTATACTTATTACACTCACTATTATCAATCTAACTCATATTATTAACCATATTATGCAGATATGATCGATAGCACGACATTTACTATACTTATTACTCTTATTATTATCAACCTAACTCATATTATTAGCCATATTATGCTTATATGATCGATAGAACGACAATTACTATACTTATTATTCTTATTTTTATCAACCCAACTCATATTATTCGCCATATTATGCTTAAATGATCGATAGAACGACAATTACTATACTTATTACTCTTATTATTATGAATCTTACTCATATTATTAGCCATATTATGCTTATATGATCGATAAAACGACAATTACTATACTTATTACTGTTATTATTATGAATCTGACTCATATTATTAGCCATATTATGCTTATATGATCGATAGACCTACAATTACTATACTCATTACTCTTATTATTATCAATCCAACTTATATTATTACCCGTATTATGCTGATACGATCGATAGAACGACATTCACTATACTTATTACACTCACTATTATCAATCTAACTCATATTATTAACCATATTATGCTTATATGATCGATAGAACGACAAATACTATACTTATTGCTCTTATTATTATCAATCTAACTCATATTATTAACCATATTATGCAGATATGATCGATAGAACGACAATTACTATACTTATTACTGTTATTATTATCAATCTAACTCATATTATTAGCCATATTAAGCTTATATGATCGATCGAACGACAATTACTATAGTTATTACTCTTATTATTATCAATCTAACTCATGTTATTAGCCATATTGTGCTAATATGAGCGATAGAACGACAATTACTATATTTATTACACTCACTATTATCAATCTAACTCATATTATTAACCATATTATGCAGATATGATCGATAGAACGACAATTACTATACTTATTACTCTTATTATTATCAATCTAACTCGTATTATTAGCCATATTATGCTTATATGATCGATAGAACGACAATTACTATACTTATTACTCTTATTATTATGAATCTAACTCATATTATTAGCCATATTATGCTTATATGATCGATAGAACGACAAATACTATACCTATTACTCTTATTATTATCAATCTAACTCATATTATTAACCATATTATGCAGATATGATCGATAGAACTACAATTACTATACTTATTACACTCACTATTATCAATCTAACTCATATTATTAAACATATTATGCAGATATGATCGATAGAACGACAATTACTATACTCATTACTCTTATTATTATCAATCTAACTCATGCTATTAGACATATTATAGTTATATGATCGATATAACGACAATTACTATACTTATTACTCTTATTATTATCAATCTAACTCATATTATTAGCCATATTGTGCTTATATGATCGATCGAACGACAATTACTATACTTATTACTCTTATTATTATAAATCTAACTCATATTATTAGCCATATTATGCTTATATGATCGATAGAACGACAATTACTATACTTATTACTCTTATTATTATGAATCTAACTCATATTACTAGCCATATTATGCAGATATGATCGATAGAACTACAATTACTATACTTATTACACTCGCTATTATCAATCTAACTCATATTATTAACCATATTATGCAGATATGATCGATAGCACGACATTTACTATACTTATTACTCTTATTATTATCAACCTAACTCATATTATTAGCCATATTATGCTTATATGATCGATAGAACGACAATTACTATACTTATTATTCTTATTTTTATCAATCCAACTCATATTATTCGCCATATTATGCTTAAATGATCGATAGAACGACAATTACTATACTTATTACTGTTATTATTATGAATCTTACTCATATTATTAGCCATATTATGCTTATATGATCGATAGAACGACAATTACTATACTTATTACTGTTATTATTATGAATCTGACTCATATTATTAGCCATATTATGCTTATATGATCGATAGACCTACAATTACTATACTCATTACTCTTATTATTATCAATCCAACTTATATTATTACCCGTATTATGCTGATATGATCGATAGAACGACATTCACTATACTTATTACACTCACTATTATCAATCTAACTCATATTATTAACCATATTATGCAGATATGATCGATAGAACGACAATTACTATACTTATTACTCTTATTATTATCATTCAAACTCATATTATTAACCATATTAAGCAGATATGATCGATAGAGCTACAATTACTATACTCATTACTCTTATTATTATCAATCTAACTCATATTATTAACCATATTATGCAGATATGATCGATCGAACGACAATTACTATACTTTTTACACTTATTATTATCAATCTAACTCATATTATTAGCCATATTATGCTTATATGATCGATAGAACGACAATTACTATACTTATTACTCTTATTATTATGAATCTAACTCATATTATTAGCCATATTATGCTTATATGATCGATAGAACGACAAATACTATACTTATTGCTCTTATTATTATCACTCTAACTCATATTATTAACCATATTATGCAGATATGATCGATCGAACGACAATTACTATACTTTTTACACTTATTATTATCAATCTAACTCATATTATTAGCCATATTATGCTTATATGATCGATAGAACGACAATTACTATACTTATTACTCTTATTATTATGAATCTAACTCATATTATTAGCCATATTATGCTTATATGATCGATAGAACGACAAATACTATACTTATTGCTCTTATTATTATGAGTCTAACTCATATTATTAGCCATATTATGCTTATATGATCGATAGAACGACAAATACTATACTTATTACTCTTATTATTATCAATCTAACTCATATTATTAACCATATTATGCAGATATGATCGATAGAACGACCAATACTATACTTATTACGCTTATTATTATCAATCTAACTCATATTATTAACCATATTATGCAGATATGATCGATAGAACTACAATTACTATACTTATTACACTCACTATTATCAATCTAACTCATATTATTAACCATATTATGCAGATATGATCGATAGCACGACATTTACTATACTTATTACTCTTATTATTATCAACCTAACTCATATTATTAGCCATATTATGCTTATATGATCGATAGAACGACAATTACTATACTTATTATTCTTATTTTTATCAACCCAACTCATATTATTCGCCATATTATGCTTAAATGATCGATAGAACGACAATTACTATACTTATTACTCTTATTATTATGAATCTTACTCATATTATTAGCCATATTATGCTTATATGATCGATAGAACGACAATTACTATACTTATTACTGTTATTATTATGAATCTGACTCATATTATTAGCCATATTATGCTTATATGATCGATAGACCTACAATTACTATACTCATTACTCTTATTATTATCAATCCAACTCATATTATTACCCGTATTATGCTGATATGATCGATAGAACGACAATTACTATACTTATTACTCTTATTATTATCATTCTAACTCATATTATTAACCATATTAAGCAGATATGATCGATAGAGCTACAATTACTATACTCATTACTCTTATTATTATCAATCTAACTCATGCTATTAGCCATATTATGGTTATATGATCGATATAACGACAATTACTATACTTATTACTCTTATTATTATCAATCTAACTCATATTATTAGCCATATTATGCTTATATGATCGATAGAACGACAATTACTATACTTATTACTCTTATTATTATCAATCTAACTCATATTATTAGCCATATTGTGCTTATATGAGCGAAAGAACGACAATTACTATATTTATTGCACTCACTATTATCAATCTAACTCACATTATTAGCCACATTATGCTTATATGATCGATAGTACGACAATTACTATCCTCATTACTCTTATTATTATCAATCTAACTCATATTATTAACCATATTGTGCAGATATGATCGATCGAACGACAATTACTATACTTATTACTCTTATTATTATGAATCTAACTCATATTATTAGCCATATTATGCTTATATTATCGACAGATCGACAATTACTATACTTATTACTGTTATTATTATCAATCTAACTCATATTATTAGCCATATCATGCTTATATGATCGATAGAATGAGAATTACTACACTCACTACTCTTAATATTATCACTCTAACTCATATTATTAGCCATATTATGCTTATATGATCGAGAGAACGACAATTACTATACTTATTACTCTTATTATTATCAATCTAACTCATATTATTAGCCATATTATGCTTATATGATCGATAGAACGAGAATTACTATACTCACTACTCTTAGTATTATCAACCTAACTCATATTATTAGCCATATTATGGTTATATTATCGGTAGAACGACAATTACTATACTTATTACTGTTATTATTATGAATCTAACTCATATTATTAACCATATTATGCAGATATGATCGATAGAACTACAATTACTATACTGATTACTCTTATTATTATCTATCTAACTCATATTATTAGCCATATTATGCTTATATGATCGATAGAATGAGAATTACTATACTCACTACTCTTAGTATTATCAATCTAACTCATATTATTAGCCATATTATGCTTATATGATCGATAGAACGAGAATTACTATACTCACTACTCTTTGTATTATCAATCTAACTCATATTATTAGCCATATTATACTTATATGATCGATAGAACGACAATTACTGTACTTATTACTCTTATTATTATCAATCTAACTCATATTATTAGCCATATTATGCTTATATGATCGATAGAACGAGAATTACTATACTCACTACTCTTAGTATTATCAATCTAACTCATATTATTAGCCATATTATGCTTATATTATCGATAGAACGACAATTACTATACTTATTACTGTTATTATTATCAATCTGACTCATATTATTAGCTATATTATGCTTAAATGACCGATAGAACGACAATTACTGTACTTATTACTCTTATTATTATCAATCTAACTCATATTATTAGCCATATTATGCTTATATGATCGATAGAACGACAAATACTATACTTATTACTCTTATTATTATCAATCTAACTCATATTATTAACCATATTATGCAGATATGATCGATAGAACTACAATTACTACACTCATTACTCTTATTCTTATCAATCTAACTCATATTATTAGCCATATTATGCTTCAATGATCGATAGAACTACAATTACTATACTCATTACTCTTATTATTATCAATCTAACTCATATTATTAGCCATATTATGCTTAAATGATCGATAGAACTACAATTACTATACACATTACTCTTATTATTATCAATCTAACTCATATTATTAGCCATATTATGCTTATATGATCGATAGAATGAGAATTACTATACTCACTACTCTTAGTATTATCACTCTAACTCATATTATTAGCCTTATTATACTTATATGATCGATAGAACGACAATTACTGTACTTATTACTCTTATTATTATCAATCTAACTCATATTATTAGCCATATTATGCTTATATGATCGATAGAACGAGAATTACTATACTCACTACTCTTAGTATTATCAATCTAACTCATATTATTAGCCATATTATGGTTATATTATCGATAGAACGACAATTACTATACTTATTACTGTTATTATTATGAATCTAACTCATATTATTAACCATATTATGCAGATATGATCGATAGAACTGCAATTACTATACTCATTACTCTTATTATTATTTATCTAACTCATATTATTAGCCATATTATGCTTATATGATCGATAGAATGAGAATTACTATACTCACTACTCTTAGTATTATCAATCTAACTCATATTATTAGCCATATTATGCTTATATTATCGATAGAACGACAATTACTATACTTATTACTGTTATTATTATCAATCTAACTCATATTATTAGCCATATTATGCTTAAATGATCGATAGAACGACAATTACTATACTTATTACTCTTATTATTATCAATCTAACTCGTATTATTAGCCATATTATGCTTATATGATGGATAGAACGACAATTACTATACTCACTACTCTTAGTATTATCAATCTAACTCATATTATTAGCCATATTATGCTTATATGATCGATAGAACGACAATTACTATACTCACTACTCTTAGTATTATCAATCTAACTCATATTATTAGCCATGTTATGCTTATATTATCGATAGAACGACAATTACTGTACTTATTACTGCTATTATTATCAATCCAACTCATATTATTAGCCATATTATGCTTATATGATCGATGGAATGAGATCTACTATACTCACTACTCTTAGTATTATCACTCTAACTCATATTATTAGCCATATTATGCTTATATGATCGAGGGAACGACAATTACTATACTTATTACTCTTATTATTATCAATCTAACTCATATTATTAGCCATATTGTGCTTATATGATCGATCGAACGACAATTACTATACTTATTACTCTTATTATTATAAATCTAACTCATATTATTAGCCATATTATGCTTATATGACCGATAGAACGACAATTACTATACTTATTACTCTTATTATTATGAATCTAACTCATATTATTAGCCATATTATGCAGATATGATCGATAGAACTACAATTACTATACTTATTACACTCACTATTATCAATCTAACTCATATTATTAACCATATTATGCAGATATGATCGATAGCACGACATTTACTATACTTATTACTCTTATTATTATCAACCTAACTCATATTATTAGCCATATTATGCTTATATGATCGATAGAACGACAATTACTATACTCACTACTCTTAGTATTATCAACCTAACTCATATTATTAGCCATATTATGGTTATATTATCGGTAGAACGACAATTACTATACTTATTACTGTTATTATTATGAATCTAACTCATATTATTAACCATATTATACAGATATGATCGATAGAACTACAATTACTATACTCATTACTCTTATTATTATCTATCTAACTCATATTATTAGCCATATTATGCTTATATGATCGATAGAATGAGAATTACTACACTCACTACTCTTAGTATTATCACTCTAACTCATATTATTAGCCATATTATGCTTATATTATCGATAGAACGACAATTACTATACTTATTACTGTTATTATTATCAATCTAACTCATATTATTAGCCATATTAAGCTTATATGATCGATAGAACGACAATTACTATAGTTATTACTCTTATTATTATCAATCTAACTCATGTTATTAGCCATATTGTGCTAATATGAGCGATAGAACGACAATTACTATATTTATTACACTCACTATTATCAATCTAACTCATATTATTAACCATATTATGCAGATATGATCGATAGAACGACAATTACTATACTTATTACTCTTATTATTATCAATCTAACTCGTATTATTAGCCATATTATGCTTATATGATCGATAGAACGACAATTACTATACTTATTACTCTTATTATTATGAATCTAACTCATATTATTAGCCATATTATGCTTATATGATCGATAGAACGACAAATACTATACCTATTACTCTTATTATTATCAATCTAACTCATATTATTAACCATATTATGCTTATATGATCGATAGAACTACAATTACTATACTTATTACACTCACTATTATCAATCTAACTCATATTATTAAACATATTATGCAGATATGATCGATAGAACGACAATTACTATACTCATTACTCTTATTATTATCAATCTAACTCATGCTATTAGACATATTATGGTTATATGATCGATATAACGACAATTACTATACTTATTACTCTTATTATTATCAATCTAACTCATATTATTAGCCATATTGTGCTTATATGATCGATCGAACGACAATTACTATACTTATTACTCTTATTATTATAAATCTAACTCATATTATTAGCCATATTATGCTTATATGATCGATAGAACGACAATTACTATACTTATTACTCTTATTATTATGAATCTAACTCATATTATTAGCCATATTATGCAGATATGATCGATAGAACTACAATTACTATACTTATTACACTCACTATTATCAATCTAACTCATATTATTAACCATATTATGCAGATATGATCGATAGCACGACATTTACTATACTTATTACTCTTATTATTATCAACCTAACTCATATTATTAGCCATATTATGCTTATATGATCGATAGAACGACAATTACTATACTTATTATTCTTATTTTTATCAATCCAACTCATATTATTCGCCATATTATGCTTAAATGATCGATAGAACGACAATTACTATACTTATTACTGTTATTATTATGAATCTTACTCATATTATTAGCCATATTATGCTTATATGATCGATAGAACGACAATTACTATACTTATTACTGTTATTATTATGAATCTGACTCATATTATTAGCCATATTATGCTTATATGATCGATAGACCTACAATTACTATACTCATTACTCTTATTATTATCAATCCAACTTATATTATTACCCGTATTATGCTGATATGATCGATAGAACGACATTCACTATACTTATTACACTCACTATTATCAATCTAACTCATATTATTAACCATATTATGCAGATATGATCGATAGAACGACAATTACTATACTTATTACTCTTATTATTATCATTCAAACTCATATTATTAACCATATTAAGCAGATATGATCGATAGAGCTACAATTACTATACTCATTACTCTTATTATTATCAATCTAACTCATATTATTAACCATATTATGCAGATATGATCGATCGAACGACAATTACTATACTTTTTACACTTATTATTATCAATCTAACTCATATTATTAGCCATATTATGCTTATATGATCGATAGAACGACAATTACTATACTTATTACTCTTATTATTATGAATCTAACTCATATTATTAGCCATATTATGCTTATATGATCGATAGAACGACAAATACTATACTTATTGCTCTTATTATTATCAATCTAACTCATATTATTAACCATATTATGCAGATATGATCGATAGAACGACCAATACTATACTTATTACGCTTATTATTATCAATCTAACTCATATTATTAACCATATTATGCAGATATGATCGATAGAACTACAATTACTATACTTATTACACTCACTATTATCAATCTAACTCATATTATTAACCATATTATGCAGATATGATCGATAGCACGACATTTACTATACTTATTACTCTTATTATTATCAATCTAACTCATGCTATTAGACATATTATGGTTATATGATCGATATAACGACAATTACTATACTTATTACTCTTATTATTATCAATCTAACTCATATTATTAGCCATATTGTGCTTATATGATCGATCGAACGACAATTACTATACTTATTACTCTTATTATTATAAATCTAACTCATATTATTAGCCATATTATGCTTATATGATCGATAGAACGACAATTACTATACTTATTACTCTTATTATTATGAATCTAACTCATATTATTAGCCATATTATGCAGATATGATCGATAGAACTACAATTACTATACTTATTACACTCACTATTATCAATCTAACTCATATTATTAACCATATTATGCAGATATGATCGATAGCACGACATTTACTATACTTATTACTCTTATTATTATCAACCTAACTCATATTATTAGCCATATTATGCTTATATGATCGATAGAACGACAATTACTATACTTATTATTCTTATTTTTATCAATCCAACTCATATTATTCGCCATATTATGCTTAAATGATCGATAGAACGACAATTACTATACTTATTACTGTTATTATTATGAATCTTACTCATATTATTAGCCATATTATGCTTATATGATCGATAGAACGACAATTACTATACTTATTACTGTTATTATTATGAATCTGACTCATATTATTAGCCATATTATGCTTATATGATCGATAGACCTACAATTACTATACTCATTACTCTTATTATTATCAATCCAACTTATATTATTACCCGTATTATGCTGATATGATCGATAGAACGACATTCACTATACTTATTACACTCACTATTATCAATCTAACTCATATTATTAACCATATTATGCAGATATGATCGATAGAACGACAATTACTATACTTATTACTCTTATTATTATCATTCAAACTCATATTATTAACCATATTAAGCAGATATGATCGATAGAGCTACAATTACTATACTCATTACTCTTATTATTATCAATCTAACTCATATTATTAACCATATTATGCAGATATGATCGATCGAACGACAATTACTATACTTTTTACACTTATTATTATCAATCTAACTCATATTATTAGCCATATTATGCTTATATGATCGATAGAACGACAATTACTATACTTATTACTCTTATTATTATGAATCTAACTCATATTATTAGCCATATTATGCTTATATGATCGATAGAACGACAAATACTATACTTATTGCTCTTATTATTATCAATCTAACTCATATTATTAACCATATTATGCAGATATGATCGATAGAACGACCAATACTATACTTATTACGCTTATTATTATCAATCTAACTCATATTATTAACCATATTATGCAGATATGATCGATAGAACTACAATTACTATACTTATTACACTCACTATTATCAATCTAACTCATATTATTAACCATATTATGCAGATATGATCGATAGCACGACATTTACTATACTTATTACTCTTATTATTATCAACCTAACTCATATTATTTGCCATATTATGCTTATATGATCGATAGAACGACAATTACTATACTTATTATTCTTATTTTTATCAACCCAACTCATATTATTCGCCATATTATGCTTAAATGATCGATAGAACGACAATTACTATACTTATTACTCTTATTATTATGAATCTTACTCATATTATTAGCCATATTATGCTTATATGATCGATAGAACGACAATTACTATACTTATTACTGTTATTATTATGAATCTGACTCATATTATTAGCCATATTATGCTTATATGATCGATAGACCTACAATTACTATACTCATTACTCTTATTATTATCAATCCAACTTATATTATTACCCGTATTATGCTGATATGATCGATAGAACGACATTCACTATACTTATTACACTCACTATTATCAATCTAACTCATATTATTAACCATATTATGCAGATATGATCGATAGAACGACAATTACTATACTTATTACTCTTATTATTATCATTCAAACTCATATTATTAACCATATTAAGCAGATATGATCGATAGAGCTACAATTACTATACTCATTACTCTTATTATTATCACTCTAACTCATATTATTAACCATATTATGCAGATATGATCGATCGAACGACAATTACTATACTTTTTACACTTATTATTATCAATCTAACTCATATTATTAGCCATATTATGCTTATATGATCGATAGAACGACAATTACTATACTTATTACTCTTATTATTATGAATCTAACTCATATTATTAGCCATATTATGCTTATATGATCGATAGAACGACAAATACTATACTTATTGCTCTTATTATTATGAGTCTAACTCATATTATTAGCCATATTATGCTTATATGATCGATAGAACGACAAATACTATACTTATTACTCTTATTATTATCAATCTAACTCATATTATTAACCATATTATGCAGATATGATCGATAGAACGACCAATACTATACTTATTACGCTTATTATTATCAATCTAACTCATATTATTAACCATATTATGCAGATATGATCGATAGAACTACAATTACTATACTTATTACACTCACTATTATCAATCTAACTCATATTATTAACCATATTATGCAGATATGATCGATAGCACGACATTTACTATACTTATTACTCTTATTATTATCAACCTAACTCATATTATTAGCCATATTATGCTTATATGATCGATAGAACGACAATTACTATACTTATTATTCTTATTTTTATCAACCCAACTCATATTATTCGCCATATTATGCTTAAATGATCGATAGAACGACAATTACTATACTTATTACTCTTATTATTATGAATCTTACTCATATTATTAGCCATATTATGCTTATATGATCGATAGAACGACAATTACTATACTTATTACTGTTATTATTATGAATCTGACTCATATTATTAGCCATATTATGCTTATATGATCGATAGACCTACAATTACTATACTCATTACTCTTATTATTATCAATCCAACTCATATTATTACCCGTATTATGCTGATATGATCGATAGAACGACAATTACTATACTTATTACTCTTATTATTATCATTCTAACTCATATTATTAACCATATTAAGCAGATATGATCGATAGAGCTACAATTACTATACTCATTACTCTTATTATTATCAATCTAACTCATGCTATTAGCCATATTATGGTTATATGATCGATATAACGACAATTACTATACTTATTACTCTTATTATTATCAATCTAACTCATATTATTAGCCATATTATGCTTATATGATCGATAGAACGACAATTACTATACTTATTACTCTTATTATTATCAATCTAACTCATATTATTAGCCATATTGTGCTTATATGAGCGAAAGAACGACAATTACTATATTTATTGCACTCACTATTATCAATCTAACTCACATTATTAGCCACATTATGCTTATATGATCGATAGTACGACAATTACTATCCTCATTACTCTTATTATTATCAATCTAACTCATATTATTAACCATATTGTGCAGATATGATCGATCGAACGACAATTACTATACTTATTACTCTTATTATTATGAATCTAACTCATATTATTAGCCATATTATGCTTATATTATCGACAGATCGACAATTACTATACTTATTACTGTTATTATTATCAATCTAACTCATATTATTAGCCATATCATGCTTATATGATCGATAGAATGAGAATTACTACACTCACTACTCTTAATATTATCACTCTAACTCATATTATTAGCCATATTATGCTTATATGATCGAGAGAACGACAATTACTATACTTATTACTCTTATTATTATCAATCTAACTCATATTATTAGCCATATTATGCTTATATGATCGATAGAACGAGAATTACTATACTCACTACTCTTAGTATTATCAACCTAACTCATATTATTAGCCATATTATGGTTATATTATCGGTAGAACGACAATTACTATACTTATTACTGTTATTATTATGAATCGAACTCATATTATTAACCATATTATGCAGATATGATCGATAGAACTACAATTACTATACTGATTACTCTTATTATTATCTATCTAACTCATATTATTAGCCATATTATGCTTATATGATCGATAGAATGAGAATTACTATACTCACTACTCTTAGTATTATCAATCTAACTCATATTATTAGCCATATTATGCTTATATGATCGATAGAACGAGAATTACTATACTCACTACTCTTAGTATTATCAATCTAACTCATATTATTAGCCATATTATACTTATATGATCGATAGAACGACAATTACTGTACTTATTACTCTTATTATTATCAATCTAACTCATATTATTAGCCATATTATGCTTATATGATCGACAGAACGAGAATTACTATACTCACTACTCTTAGTATTATCAATCTAACTCATATTATTAGCCATATTATGCTTATATTATCGATAGAACGACAATTACTATACTTATTACTGTTATTATTATCAATCTGACTCATATTATTAGCTATATTATGCTTAAATGACCGATAGAACGACAATTACTGTACTTATTACTCTTATTATTATCAATCTAACTCATATTATTAGCCATATTATGCTTATATGATCGATAGAACGACAAATACTATACTTATTACTCTTATTATTATCAATCTAACTCATATTATTAACCATATTATGCAGATATGATCGATAGAACTACAATTACTACACTCATTACTCTTATTATTATCAATCTAACTCATATTATTAGCCATATTATGCTTCAATGATCGATAGAACTACAATTACTATACTCATTACTCTTATTATTATCAATCTAACTCATATTATTAGCCATATTATGCTTAAATGATCGATAGAACTACAATTACTATACACATTACTCTTATTATTATCAATCTAACTCATATTATTAGCCATATTATGCTTATATGATCGATAGAATGAGAATTACTATACTCACTACTCTTAGTATTATCACTCTAACTCATATTATTAGCCTTATTATACTTATATGATCGATAGAACGACAATTACTGTACTTATTACTCTTATTATTATCAATCTAACTCATATTATTAGCCATATTATGCTTATATGATCGATAGAACGAGAATTACTATACTCACTACTCTTAGTATTATCAATCTAACTCATATTATTAGCCATATTATGGTTATATTATCGATAGAACGACAATTACTATACTTATTACTGTTATTATTATGAATCTAACTCATATTATTAACCATATTATGCAGATATGATCGATAGAACTGCAATTACTATACTCATTACTCTTATTATTATTTATCTAACTCATATTATTAGCCATATTATGCTTATATGATCGATAGAATGAGAATTACTATACTCACTACTCTTAGTATTATCAATCTAACTCATATTATTAGCCATATTATGCTTATATTATCGATAGAACGACAATTACTATACTTATTACTGTTATTATTATCAATCTAACTCATATTATTAGCCATATTATGCTTAAATGATCGATAGAACGACAATTACTATACTTATTACTCTTATTATTATCAATCTAACTCGTATTATTAGCCATATTATGCTTATATGATGGATAGAACGACAATTACTATACTCACTACTCTTAGTATTATCAATCTAACTCATATTATTAGCCATATTATGCTTATATGATCGATAGAACGACAATTACTATACTCACTACTCTTAGTATTATCAATCTAACTCATATTATTAGCCATGTTATGCTTATATTATCGATAGAACGACAATTACTGTACTTATTACTGCTATTATTATCAATCCAACTCATATTATTAGCCATATTATGCTTATATGATCGATGGAATGAGATCTACTATACTCACTACTCTTAGTATTATCACTCTAACTCATATTATTAGCCATATTATGCTTATATGATCGAGGGAACGACAATTACTATACTTATTACTCTTATTATTATCAATCTAACTCATATTATTAGCCATATTATGCTTATATGATCGATAGAACGACAATTACTATACTTATTACTCTTATTATTATGAATCTAACTCATATTATTAGCCATATTAAGCAGATATGATCGATAGAGCTACAATTACTATACTCATTACTCTTATTATTATCAATCTAACTCATATTA
This sequence comes from Megachile rotundata, assembly GCF_050947335.1. Classification (NCBI taxonomy): domain Eukaryota; kingdom Metazoa; phylum Arthropoda; class Insecta; order Hymenoptera; family Megachilidae; genus Megachile; species Megachile rotundata. The sequence continues at coordinate 57,071 of NW_027473647.1, forward strand.
TTAACCATATTATGCAGATATGATCGATAGAACTACAATTACTATACTCATTACTGTTATTATTATCAATCTAACTCATATTATTAGCCATATTATGCTTGAATGATCGATAGAACTACAATTACTATACTCATTACTCTTATTATTATCAATCTAACTCATACTATTAGCCATATTATGCTTATATGATCGATAGAACGAGAATTACTATACTCACTACTCTTAGTATTATCAATCTAACTCATATTATTAGCCATATTATGCTTATATTCTCGATAGAACGACAATTACTATACTTATTACTGTTATTATTATCAATCTAACTCATATTATTAGCCATATTATGCTTATATGATCGATAGAACGACAATTACTATAGTTATTACTCTTATTATTATCAATCTAACTCATGTTATTAGCCATATTGTGCTAATATGAGCGATAGAACGACAATTACTATATTTATTACACTCACTATTATCAATCTAACTCATATTATTAACCATATTATGCAGATATGATCGATAGGACGACAATTACTATACTTATTACTCTTATTATTATCAATCTAACTCGTATTATTAGCCATATTATGCTTATATGATCGATAGAACGACAAATACTATAATTATTACTCTTATTATTATCAATCTAACTCATATTATTAGCCATATTATGCTTATATGATCGATAGAACGACAATTACTATACTCACTACTCTTAGTATTATCAATCTAACTCATATTATTAGCCATATTATGCTTATATTATCGATAGAACGACAATTACTGTACTTATTACTGCTATTATTATCAATCTAACTCATATTATTAGCCATATTATGCTTATATGATCGATGGAATGAGAATTACTATACTCACTACTCTTAGTATTATCACACTAACTCATATTATTAGCCATATTATGCTTATATGATCGAGAGAACGACAATTACTATACTTATTACTCTTATTATTATCAATCTAACTCATATTATTAGCCATATTATGCTTATATGATCGATAGAACGACAATTACTATACTTATTACTCTTATTATTATGAATCTAACTCATATTATTAGCCATATTATGCTTATATGATCGATAGAACGACAAATACTATACCTATTACTCTTATTATTATCAATCTAACTCATATTATTAACCATATTATGCAGATATGATCGATAGAACTACAATTACTATACTTATTACACTCACTATTATCAATCTAACTCATATTATTAAACATATTATGCAGATATGATCGATAGAACGAGAATTACTATACTCATTACTCTTATTATTATCAATCTAACTCATGCTATTAGTCATATTATGGTTATATGATCGATATAACGACAATTACTATACTTATTACTCTTATTATTATCAATCTAACTCATATTATTAGCCATACTGTGCTTATATGATCGATCGAACGACAATTACTATACTTATTACTCTTATTATTATAAATCTAACTCATATTATTAGCCATATTATGCTTATATGATCGATAGAACGACAATTACTATACTTATTACTCTTATTATTATGAATCTAACTTATATTATTAGCCATATTATGCAGATATGATCGATAGAACTACAATTACTATACTTATTACACTCACTATTATCAATCTAACTCATATTATTAACCATATTATGCAGATATGATCGATAGCACGACATTTACTATACTTATTACTCTTATTATTATCAACCTAACTCATATTATTAGCCATATTATGCTTATATGATAGATAGAACGACAATTACAATACTTATTATTCTTATTTTTATCAACCCAACTCATATTATTCGCCATATTATGCTTAAATGATCGATAGAACGACAATTACTATACTTATTACTCTTATTATTATGAATCTTACTCATACTATTAGCCATATTATGCTTATATGATCGATAGAACGACAATTACTATACTTATTACTGTTATTATTATGAATCTGACTCATATTATTAGCGATATTATGCTTATATGATCGATAGACCTACAATTACTATACTCATTACTCTTATTATTATCAATCCAACTCATATTATTACCCGTATTATGCTGATATGATCGATAGAACGACATTCACTATACTTATTACACTCACTATTATCAATCTAACTCATATTATTAACCATATTATGCAGATATGATCGATAGAACGACAATTACTATACTTATTACTCTTATTATTATCACTCTAACTCATATTATTAGCCATATTATGCTTATATGATCGAGAGAACGACAATTACTATACTTATTACTCTTATTATTATCAATCTAACTCATATTATTCGCCATATTATGCTTAAATGATCGATAGAACGACAATTACTATACTTATTACTCTTATTATTATGAATCTTACTCATACTATTAGCCATATTATGCTTATATGATCGATAGAACGACAAATACTATACTTATTACTCTTATTATTATCAATCTAACTCATATTATTAACCATATTATGCAGATATGATCGATAGAACTACAATTACTACACTCATTACTCTTATTATTATCAATCTAACTCATATTATTAGCCATATTATGCTTCAATGATCGATAGAACTACAATTACTATACTCATTACTCTTATTATTATCAATCTAACTCATATTATTAGCCTTATTATACTTATATGATCGATAGAACGACAATTACTGTACTTATTACTCTTATTATTATCAATCTAACTCATATTATTAGCCATATTATGCTTATATGATCGATAGAACGAGAATTACTATACTCACTACTCTTAGTATTATCAATCTAACTCATATTATTAGCCATATTATGGTTATATTATCGATAGAACGACAATTACTATACTTATTACTGTTATTATTATGAATCTAACTCATATTATTAACCATATTATGCAGATATGATCGATAGAACTGCAATTACTATACTCATTACTCTTATTATTATTTATCTAACTCATATTATTAGCCATATTATGCTTATATGATCGATAGAATGAGAATTACTATACTCACTACTCTTAGTATTATCAATCTAACTCATATTATTAGCCATATTATGCTTATATTATCGATAGAACGACAATTACTATACTTATTACTGTTATTATTATCAATCTAACTCATATTATTAGCCATATTATGCTTAAATGATCGATAGAACGACAATTACTATACTTATTACTCTTATTATTATCAATCTAACTCGTATTATTAGCCATATTATGCTTATATGATGGATAGAACGACAATTACTATACTCACTACTCTTAGTATTATCAATCTAACTCATATTATTAGCCATATTATGCTTATATGATCGATAGAACGACAATTACTATACTCACTACTCTTAGTATTATCAATCTAACTCATATTATTAGCCATGTTATGCTTATATTATCGATAGAACGACAATTACTGTACTTATTACTGCTATTATTATCAATCCAACTCATATTATTAGCCATATTATGCTTATATGATCGATGGAATGAGATCTACTATACTCACTACTCTTAGTATTATCACTCTAACTCATATTATTAGCCATATTATGCTTATATGATCGAGGGAACGACAATTACTATACTTATTACTCTTATTATTATCAATCTAACTCATATTATTAGCCATATTATGCTTATATGATCGATAGAACGACAATTACTATACTTATTACTCTTATTATTATGAATCTAACTCATATTATTAGCCATATTAAGCAGATATGATCGATAGAGCTACAATTACTATACTCATTACTCTTATTATTATCAATCTAACTCATATTATTAACCATATTATGCAGATATGATCGATAGAACTACAATTACTATACTCATTACTCTTATTATTATCAATCTAACTCATATTATTAGCCATATTATGCTTGAATGATCGATAGAACTACAATTACTATACTCATTACTCTTATTATTATCAATCTAACTCATACTATTAGCCATATTATGCTTATATGATCGATAGAACGAGAATTACTATACTCACTACTCTTAGTATTATCAATCTAACTCATATTATTAGCCATATTATGCTTATATTCTCGATAGAACGACAATTACTATACTTATTACTGTTATTATTATCAATCTAACTCATATTATTAGCCATATTATGCTTATATGATCGATAGAACGACAATTACTATAGTTATTACTCTTATTATTATCAATCTAACTCATGTTATTAGCCATATTGTGCTAATATGAGCGATAGAACGACAATTACTATATTTATTACACTCACTATTATCAATCTAACTCATATTATTAACCATATTATGCAGATATGATCGATAGGACGACAATTACTATACTTATTACTCTTATTATTATCAATCTAACTCGTATTATTAGCCATATTATGCTTATATGATCGATAGAACGACAAATACTATAATTATTACTCTTATTATTATCAATCTAACTCATATTATTAGCCATATTATGCTTATATGATCGATAGAACGACAATTACTATACTCACTACTCTTAGTATTATCAATCTAACTCATATTATTAGCCATATTATGCTTATATTATCGATAGAACGACAATTACTGTACTTATTACTGCTATTATTATCAATCTAACTCATATTATTAGCCATATTATGCTTATATGATCGATGGAATGAGAATTACTATACTCACTACTCTTAGTATTATCACACTAACTCATATTATTAGCCATATTATGCTTATATGATCGAGAGAACGACAATTACTATACTTATTACTCTTATTATTATCAATCTAACTCATATTATTAGCCATATTATGCTTATATGATCGATAGAACGACAATTACTATACTTATTACTCTTATTATTATGAATCTAACTCATATTATTAGCCATATTATGCTTATATGATCGATAGAACGACAAATACTATACCTATTACTCTTATTATTATCAATCTAACTCATATTATTAACCATATTATGCAGATATGATCGATAGAACTACAATTACTATACTTATTACACTCACTATTATCAATCTAACTCATATTATTAAACATATTATGCAGATATGATCGATAGAACGAGAATTACTATACTCATTACTCTTATTATTATCAATCTAACTCATGCTATTAGTCATATTATGGTTATATGATCGATATAACGACAATTACTATACTTATTACTCTTATTATTATCAATCTAACTCATATTATTAGCCATACTGTGCTTATATGATCGATCGAACGACAATTACTATACTTATTACTCTTATTATTATAAATCTAACTCATATTATTAGCCATATTATGCTTATATGATCGATAGAACGACAATTACTATACTTATTACTCTTATTATTATGAATCTAACTTATATTATTAGCCATATTATGCAGATATGATCGATAGAACTACAATTACTATACTTATTACACTCACTATTATCAATCTAACTCATATTATTAACCATATTATGCAGATATGATCGATAGCACGACATTTACTATACTTATTACTCTTATTATTATCAACCTAACTCATATTATTAGCCATATTATGCTTATATGATAGATAGAACGACAATTACAATACTTATTATTCTTATTTTTATCAACCCAACTCATATTATTCGCCATATTATGCTTAAATGATCGATAGAACGACAATTACTATACTTATTACTCTTATTATTATGAATCTTACTCATACTATTAGCCATATTATGCTTATATGATCGATAGAACGACAATTACTATACTTATTACTGTTATTATTATGAATCTGACTCATATTATTAGCGATATTATGCTTATATGATCGATAGACCTACAATTACTATACTCATTACTCTTATTATTATCAATCCAACTCATATTATTACCCGTATTATGCTGATATGATCGATAGAACGACATTCACTATACTTATTACACTCACTATTATCAATCTAACTCATATTATTAACCATATTATGCAGATATGATCGATAGAACGACAATTACTATACTTATTACTCTTATTATTATCACTCTAACTCATATTATTAGCCATATTATGCTTATATGATCGAGAGAACGACAATTACTATACTTATTACTCTTATTATTATCAATCTAACTCATATTATTAGCCATATTATGCTTATATGATCGATAGAACGACAATTACTATACTTATTACTCTTATTATTATGAATCTAACTCATATTATTATTGATATTATGCAGATATGATCGATAGAACTACAATTACTATACTTATTACACTCACTATTATCAATCTAACTCATATTATTAACCATATTAAGCAGACATGATCGATAGAGCTACAATTACTATACTCATTACTCTTATTATTATCAATCTAACTCATATTATTAACCATATTATGCAGATATGATCGATCGAACGACAATTACTATACTTTTTACACTTATTATTATCAATCTAACTGATATTATTAGCCATATTATGCTTATATGATCGATAGAACGACAATTACTATACTTATTACTCTTATTATTGTCAATCTAACTCATATTATTAGCCATATTGTGCTTATATGAGCGATAGAACGACAATTACTATATTTATTACACTCACTATTATCAATCTAACTCATATTATTAACCATATTATGCAGATATGATCGATAGAACGACAATTACTATACTCATTACTCTTATTATTATCAATCTAACTTATGCTATTAGCCATATTATGGTTATATGATCGATATAACGACAATTACTATACTTATTACTCTTATTATTATCAATCTAACTCATATTATTAGCCATATTATGCTTATATGATCGATAGAACGAGAATTACTATACTCACTACTCTTAGTATTATCACTCTAACTCATATTATTAGCCATATTATGCTTATATGGTCGATAGAACCACAATTACTATACTTATTACTCTTATTATTATGAATCTAACTCATATTATTAGCCATATTATGCTTATATGATCGATAGAACGACAAATACTATACTTATTACTCTTATTATTATGAGTCTAACTCATATTATTAGCCATATTATGCTTATATGATCGATAGAACGACAAATACTATACTTATTACTCTTATTGTTATCAATCTAACTCATATTATTAACCATATTATGCAGATATGATCGATAGAACGACCAATACTATACTTATTACGCTTATTATTATCAATCTAACTCATATTATTAGCCATATTATGCTTATATGATCGATAGAACGAGAATTACTATACTCACTACTCTTAGTATTATCACTCTAACTCATATTATTAGCCATATTATGCTTATATGGTCGATAGAACCACAATTACTATACTTATTACTCTTATTATTATGAATCTAATTCATATTATTAGCCATATTATGCTTATATGATCGATAGAACGACAATTACTATACCTATTACTCTTATTATTATCAGTCTAACTCATGCTATTAGCCATATTATGGTTATATGATCGATATAACGACAATTACTATACTTATTACTCTTATTATTATCAATCTAACTCATATTATTAGCCATATTATGCTTATATGATCGATAGAATGAGAATTACTATACTCACTACTCTTAGTATTATCAATCTAACTCATATTATTAGCCATATTATGCTTATATGATCGATAGAACGACAATTACTATACTCATTACTCTTATTATTATCAATCTAACTCATATTATTAGCCATATTATGCTTAAATGATCGATAGAACTACAATTACTATACACATTACTCTTATTATTATCAATCTAACTCATATTATTAGCCATATTATGCTTATATGATCGATAGAATGAGAATTACTATACTCACTACTCTTAGTATTATCACTCTAACTCATATTATTAGCCTTATTATGCTTATATGATCGATAGAACGACAATTACTGTACTTATTACTGTTATTATTATCAATCTGACTCATATTATTAGCCATATTGTGCTTAAATGACCGATAGAACGACAATTACTGTACTTATTACTCTTATTATTATCAATCTAACTCATATTATTAGCCATATTATGCTTATATGATCGATAGAACGACAAATACTATACTTATTACTCTTATTATTATCAATCTAACTCATATTATTAACCATATTATGCAGATATGATCGATAGAACTACAATTACTATACTCATTACTCTTATTATTATCAATCTAACTCATATTATTAGCCATATTATGCTTCAATGATCGATAGAACTACAATTACTATACTCATTACTCTTATTATTATCAATCTAACTCATATTATTAGCCATATTATGCTTATATGATCGATAGAACGAGAATTGCTATACCCACTACTCTTAGTATTATCAATCTAACTCATATTATTAGCCATATTATGCTTAAATGATCGATAGAACGACAATTACTATACTTATTACTCTTATTATTATCAATCTAACTCGTATTATTAGCCATATTATGCTTATATGATCGATAGAACGACAATTACTATACTCACTACTCTTAGTATTATCAATCTAACTCATATTATTAGCCATATTATGCTTATATGATCGATAGAACGACAATTACTATACTCACTACTCTTAGTATTATCAATCTAACTCATATTATTTCCCGTATTATGCTGATATGATCGATAGAACGACATTCACTATACTTATTACACTCACTATTATCAATCTAACTCATATTATTAACCATATTATGCAGATATGATCGATAGAACGACAATTACTATACTTATTACTCTTATTATTATCACTCTAACTTATATTATTAGCCATATTATGCTTATATGATCGAGAGAACGACAATTACTATACTTATTACTCTTATTATTATCAATCTAACTCATATTATTAGCCATATTATGCTTATATGATCGATAGAACGACAATTACTATACTTATTACTCTTATTATTATGAATCTAACTCATATTATTAGCCATATTATGCTTATATGATCGATAGAACGACAAATACTATACCTATTACTCTTATTATTATCAATCTAACTCATATTATTAACCATATTATGCAGATATGATCGATAGAACCACAATTACTATACTTTATACACTCACCATTATCAATCTAACTCATATTATTAAACATATTATGCAGATATGATCGATAGAACGACAATTACTATACTCATTACTCTTATTATTATCAATCTAACTCATGCTATTAGCCATATTATGGTTATATGATCGTTATAACGACAATTACTATACTTATTACTCTTATTATTATCAATCTAACTCATATTATTAGCCATATTATGCAGATATGATCGATAGAACTACAATTACTAAACCTATTACACTCACTATTATCAATCTAACTCATATTATTAACCATATTATGCAGATATGATCGATAGCACGACATTTACTATACTTATTACTGTTATTATTATGAATCTGACTCATATTATTAGCCATATTATGCTTATATGATCGATAGACCTACAATTACTATACTCATTACTCTTATTATTATCAATCCAACTCATATTATTACCCGTATTATGCTGATATGATCGATAGAACGACATTCACTATACTTATTACACTCACTATTATCAATCTAACTCATATTATTCACCATATTATGCAGATATGATCGATAGAACGACAATTACTATACTTATTACTCTTATTATTATCATTCAAACTCATATTATTAACCATATTAAGCAGATATGATCGATAGAGCTACAATTACTATACTCATTACTCTTATTATTATCAATCTAACTCATATTATTAACCATATTATGCAGATATGATCGATCGAACGACAATTACTATACTTTTTACACTTATTATTATCAATCTAACTGATATTATTAGCCATATTATGCTTATATGATCGATAGAACGACAATTACTATACTTATTACTCTTATTATTGTCAATCTAACTCATATTATTAGCCATATTGTGCTTATATGAGCGATAGAACGACAATTACTATATTTATTACACTCACTCTTATCAATCTAACTCATATTATTAACCATATTATGCAGATATGATCGATAGAACGACAATTACTATACTCATTACTCTTATTATTATCAATCTAACTTATGCTATTAGCCATATTATGGTTATATGATCGATATAACGACAATTACTATACTTATTACTCTTATTATTATGAATCTAACTCATATTATTAGCCATATTATGCTTATATGATCGATAGAACGACAATTACTATACTCATTACTCTTATTAATATCAATCTAACTCATATTATTAGCCATATTATGCTTAAATGATAGATAGAACTACAATTACTATACACATTACTCTTATTATTATCAATCTAACTCATATTATTAGCCATATTATGCTTATATGATCGATAGAATGAGAATTACTATACTCACTACTCTTAGTATTATCACTCTAACTCATATTATTAGCCTTATTATGCTTATATGATCGATAGAACGACAATTACTATACCTATTACTCTTATTATTATCAGTCTAACTCATGCTATTAGCCATATTATGGTTATATGATCGATATAACGACAATTACTATACTTATTACTCTTATTATTATCAATCTAACTCATATTATTAGCCATATTATGCTTATATGATCGATAGAATGAGAATTACTATACTCACTACTCTTAGTATTATCAATCTAACTCATATTATTAGCCATATTATGCTTATATGATCGATAGAACGAGAATTACTATACTCACTACTCTTAGTATTATCAATCTAACTCATATTATTAGCCATATTATGCTTAAATGATCGATAGAACGACAATTACTATACTCATTACTCTTATTATTATCAATCTAACTCATATTATTAGCCATATTATGCTTAAATGATAGATAGAACTACAATTACTATACACATTACTCTTATTATTATCAATCTAACTCATATTATTAGCCATATTATGCTTATATGATCGATAGAATGAGAATTACTATACTCACTACTCTTAGTATTATCACTCTAACTCATATTATTAGCCTTATTATGCTTATATGATCGATAGAACGACAATTACTGTACTTATTACTCTTATTATTATCAATCTAACTCATATTATTAGCCATATTATGCTTATATGATCGATAGAACGACAATTACTATACTTATTACTGTTATTATTATGAATCTAACTCATATTATTAACCATTTTATGCAGATATGATCGATAGAACTGCAATTACTATACTCATTACTCTTATTATTATCTATCTAACTCATATTATTAGCCATATTATGCTTCAATGATCGATAGAACTACAATTACTATACTCATTACTCTTATTATTATCAATCTAACTCATATTATTAGCCATATTATGCTTGAATGATCGATAGAACTACAATTACTATACTCATTACTCTTATTATTATCAATCTAACTCATACTATTAGCCATATTATGCTTATGTGATCGATAGAACGAGAATTACTATACTCACTACTCTTAGTATTATCAATCTAACTCATATTATTAGCCATATTATGCTTATATTCTCGATAGAACGACAATTACTATACTTATTACTGTTATTATTATCAATCTAACTCATATTATTAGCCATATTATGCTTATATGATCGATAGAACGACAATTACTATAGTTATTACTCTTATTATTATCAATCTAACTCATGTTATTAGCCATATTGTGCTAATATGAGCGATAGAACGACAATTACTATATTTATTACACTCACTATTATCAATCTAACTCATATTATTAACCATATTATGCAGATATGATCGATAGGACGACAATTACTATACTTATTACTCTTATTATTATCAATCTAACTCGTATTATTGGCCATATTATGCTTATATGATCGATAGAACGACAAATACTATAATTATTACTCTTATTATTATCAATCTAACTCATATTATTAGCCATATTATGCTTATATGATCGATAGAACGACAATTACTATACTCACTACTCTTAGTATTATCAATCTAACTCATATTATTAGCCATATTATGCTTATATTATCGATAGAACGACAATTACTGTACTTATTACTGCTATTATTATCAATCTAACTCATATTATTAGCCATATTATGCTTATATGATCGATGGAATGAGAATTACTATACTCACTACTCTTAGTATTATCACACTAACTCATATTATTAGCCATATTATGCTTATATGATCGAGAGAACGACAATTACTATACTTATTACTCTTATTATTATCAATCTAACTCATATTATTAGCCATATTATGCTTATATGATCGATAGAACGACAATTACTATACTTATTACTCTTATTATTATGAATCTAACTCATATTATTAGCCATATTATGCTTATATGATCGATAGAACGACAAATACTATACCTATTACTCTTATTATTATCAATCTAACTTATATTATTAGCCATATTATGCAGATATGATCGATAGAACTACAATTACTATACTTATTACACTCACTATTATCAATCTAACTCATATTATTAACCATATTATGCAGATATGATCGATAGCACGACATTTACTATACTTATTACTCTTATTATTATCAACCTAACTCATATTATTAGCCATATTATGCTTATATGATAGATTGAACGACAATTACAATACTTATTATTCTTATTTTTATCAACCCAACTCATATTATTCGCCATATTATGCTTAAATGACGATAGAACGACAATTACTATACTTATTACTCTTATTATTATGAATCTTACTCATATTATTAGCCATATTATGCTTATATGATCGATAGAACGACAATTACTATACTTATTACTGTTATTATTATGAATCTGACTCATATTATTAGCGATATTATGCTTATATGATCGATAGACCTACAATTACTATACTCATTACTCTTATTATTATCAATCCAACTCATATTATTACCCGTATTATGCTGATATGATCGATAGAACGACATTCACTATACTTATTACACTCACTATTATCAATCTAACTCATATTATTAACCATATTATGCAGATATGATCGATAGAACGACAATTACTATACTTATTACTCTTATTATTATCACTCTAACTCATATTATTAGCCATATTATGCTTATATGATCGAGAGAACGACAATTACTATACTTATTACTATTATTATTATCAATCTAACTCATATTATTAGCCATATTATGCTTATATGATCGATAGAACGACAATTACTATACTTATTACTCTTATTATTATGAATCTAACTCATATTATTAGCCATATTATGCTTATATGATCGATAGAACGACAAATACTATACCTATTACTCTTATTATTATCAATCTAACTCATATTATTAACCATATTATGCAGATATGATCGATAGAACTACAATTACTATACTTATTACACTCACTATTATCAATCTAACTCATATTATTAAACATATTATGCAGATATGATCGATAGAACGACAATTACTATACTCATTACTCTTATTATTATCAATCTAACTCATGCTATTAGCCATATTATGGTTATATGATCGATATAACGACAATTACTATACTTATTACTCTTATTATTATCAATCTAACTCATATTATTAGCCATATTGTGCTTATATGATCGATCGAACGACAATTACTATACTTATTACTCTTATTATTATAAATCTAACTCATATTATTAGCCATATTATGCTTATATGATCGATAGAACGACAATTACTATACTTATTACTCTTATTATTATGAATCTAACTCATATTATTAGCGATATTATGCAGATATGATCGATAGAACTACAATTACTATACTTATTACACTCACTATTATCAATCTAACTCATATTATTAACCATATTATGCAGATATGATCGATAGCACGACATTTACTATACTTATTACTGTTATTATTATGAATCTGACTCATATTATTAGCCATATTATGCTTATATGATCGATAGACCTACAATTACTATACTCATTACTCTTATTATTATCAATCCAACTCATATTATTACCCGTATTATGCTGATATGATCGATAGAACGACATTCACTATACTTATTACACTCACTATTATCAATCTAACTCATATTATTCACCATATTATGCAGATATGATCGATAGAACGACAATTACTATACTTATTACTCTTATTATTATCATTCAAACTCATATTATTAACCATATTAAGCAGATATGATCGATAGAGCTACAATTACTATACTCATTACTCTTATTATTATCAATCTAACTCATATTATTAACCATATTATGCAGATATGATCGATCGAACGACAATTACTATACTTTTTACACTTATTATTATCAATCTAACTGATATTATTAGCCATATTATGCTTATATGATCGATAGAACGACAATTACTATACTTATTACTCTTATTATTGTCAATCTAACTCATATTATTAGCCATATTGTGCTTATATGAGCGATAGAACGACAATTACTATATTTATTACACTCACTATTATCAATCTAACTCATATTATTAACCATATTATGCAGATATGATCGATAGAACGACAATTACTATACTCATTACTCTTATTATTATCAATCTAACTGATGCTATTAGCCATATTATGGTTATATGATCGATATAACGACAATTACTATACTTATTACTCTTATTATTATCAATCTAACTCATATTATTAGCCATATTATGCTTATATGATCGATAGAATGAGAATTACTATACTCACTACTCTTAGTATTATCAATCTAACTCATATTATTAGCCATATTATGCTTATATGATCGATAGAACGAGAATTACTATACTCACTACTCTTAGTATTATCAATCTAACTCATATTATTAGCCATATTATGCTTAAATGATCGATAGAACGACAATTACTATACTCATTACTCTTATTATTATCAATCTAACTCATATTATTAGCCATATTATGCTTAAATGATAGATAGAACTACAATTACTATACACATTACTCTTATTATTATCAATCTAACTCATATTATTAGCCATATTATGCTTATATGATCGATAGAATGAGAATTACTATACTCACTACTCTTAGTATTATCACTCTAACTCATATTATTAGCCTTATTATGCTTATATGATCGATAGAACGACAATTACTGTACTTATTACTCTTATTATTATCAATCTAACTCATATTATTAGCCATATTATGCTTATATGATCGATAGAACGACAATTACTATACTTATTACTGTTATTATTATGAATCTAACTCATATTATTAACCATTTTATGCAGATATGATCGATAGAACTGCAATTACTATACTCATTACTCTTATTATTATCTATCTAACTCATATTATTAGCCATATTATGCTTCAATGATCGATAGAACTACAATTACTATACTCATTACTCTTATTATTATCAATCTAACTCATATTATTAGCCATATTATGCTTGAATGATCGATAGAACTACAATTACTATACTCATTACTCTTATTATTATCAATCTAACTCATACTATTAGCCATATTATGCTTATGTGATCGATAGAACGAGAATTACTATACTCACTACTCTTAGTATTATCAATCTAACTCATATTATTAGCCATATTATGCTTATATTCTCGATAGAACGACAATTACTATACTTATTACTGTTATTATTATCAATCTAACTCATATTATTAGCCATATTATGCTTATATGATCGATAGAACGACAATTACTATAGTTATTACTCTTATTATTATCAATCTAACTCATGTTATTAGCCATATTGTGCTAATATGAGCGATAGAACGACAATTACTATATTTATTACACTCACTATTATCAATCTAACTCATATTATTAACCATATTATGCAGATATGATCGATAGGACGACAATTACTATACTTATTACTCTTATTATTATCAATCTAACTCGTATTATTGGCCATATTATGCTTATATGATCGATAGAACGACAAATACTATAATTATTACTCTTATTATTATCAATCTAACTCATATTATTAGCCATATTATGCTTATATGATCGATAGAACGACAATTACTATACTCACTACTCTTAGTATTATCAATCTAACTCATATTATTAGCCATATTATGCTTATATTATCGATAGAACGACAATTACTGTACTTATTACTGCTATTATTATCAATCTAACTCATATTATTAGCCATATTATGCTTATATGATCGATGGAATGAGAATTACTATACTCACTACTCTTAGTATTATCACACTAACTCATATTATTAGCCATATTATGCTTATATGATCGAGAGAACGACAATTACTATACTTATTACTCTTATTATTATCAATCTAACTCATATTATTAGCCATATTATGCTTATATGATCGATAGAACGACAATTACTATACTTATTACTCTTATTATTATGAATCTAACTCATATTATTAGCCATATTATGCTTATATGATCGATAGAACGACAAATACTATACCTATTACTCTTATTATTATCAATCTAACTTATATTATTAGCCATATTATGCAGATATGATCGATAGAACTACAATTACTATACTTATTACACTCACTATTATCAATCTAACTCATATTATTAACCATATTATGCAGATATGATCGATAGCACGACATTTACTATACTTATTACTCTTATTATTATCAACCTAACTCATATTATTAGCCATATTATGCTTATATGATAGATTGAACGACAATTACAATACTTATTATTCTTATTTTTATCAACCCAACTCATATTATTCGCCATATTATGCTTAAATGACGATAGAACGACAATTACTATACTTATTACTCTTATTATTATGAATCTTACTCATATTATTAGCCATATTATGCTTATATGATCGATAGAACGACAATTACTATACTTATTACTGTTATTATTATGAATCTGACTCATATTATTAGCGATATTATGCTTATATGATCGATAGACCTACAATTACTATACTCATTACTCTTATTATTATCAATCCAACTCATATTATTACCCG
Organism: Megachile rotundata; assembly: GCF_050947335.1. Lineage (NCBI taxonomy): Eukaryota > Metazoa > Arthropoda > Insecta > Hymenoptera > Megachilidae > Megachile > Megachile rotundata. Next base: position 74,091 of record NW_027473647.1, read on the forward strand.
TATTATGCTGATATGATCGATAGAACGACATTCACTATACTTATTACACTCACTATTATCAATCTAACTCATATTATTAACCATATTATGCAGATATGATCGATAGAACGACAATTACTATACTTATTACTCTTATTATTATCACTCTAACTCATATTATTAGCCATATTATGCTTATATGATCGAGAGAACGACAATTACTATACTTATTACTATTATTATTATCAATCTAACTCATATTATTAGCCATATTATGCTTATATGATCGATAGAACGACAATTACTATACTTATTACTCTTATTATTATGAATCTAACTCATATTATTAGCCATATTATGCTTATATGATCGATAGAACGACAAATACTATACCTATTACTCTTATTATTATCAATCTAACTCATATTATTAACCATATTATGCAGATATGATCGATAGAACTACAATTACTATACTTATTACACTCACTATTATCAATCTAACTCATATTATTAAACATATTATGCAGATATGATCGATAGAACGACAATTACTATACTCATTACTCTTATTATTATCAATCTAACTCATGCTATTAGCCATATTATGGTTATATGATCGATATAACGACAATTACTATACTTATTACTCTTATTATTATCAATCTAACTCATATTATTAGCCATATTGTGCTTATATGATCGATCGAACGACAATTACTATACTTATTACTCTTATTATTATAAATCTAACTCATATTATTAGCCATATTATGCTTATATGATCGATAGAACGACAATTACTATACTTATTACTCTTATTATTATGAATCTAACTCATATTATTAGCGATATTATGCAGATATGATCGATAGAACTACAATTACTATACTTATTACACTCACTATTATCAATCTAACTCATATTATTAACCATATTATGCAGATATGATCGATAGCACGACATTTACTATACTTATTACTGTTATTATTATGAATCTGACTCATATTATTAGCCATATTATGCTTATATGATCGATAGACCTACAATTACTATACTCATTACTCTTATTATTATCAATCCAACTCATATTATTACCCGTATTATGCTGATATGATCGATAGAACGACATTCACTATACTTATTACACTCACTATTATCAATCTAACTCATATTATTCACCATATTATGCAGATATGATCGATAGAACGACAATTACTATACTTATTACTCTTATTATTATCATTCAAACTCATATTATTAACCATATTAAGCAGATATGATCGATAGAGCTACAATTACTATACTCATTACTCTTATTATTATCAATCTAACTCATATTATTAACCATATTATGCAGATATGATCGATCGAACGACAATTACTATACTTTTTACACTTATTATTATCAATCTAACTGATATTATTAGCCATATTATGCTTATATGATCGATAGAACGACAATTACTATACTTATTACTCTTATTATTGTCAATCTAACTCATATTATTAGCCATATTGTGCTTATATGAGCGATAGAACGACAATTACTATATTTATTACACTCACTATTATCAATCTAACTCATATTATTAACCATATTATGCAGATATGATCGATAGAACGACAATTACTATACTCATTACTCTTATTATTATCAATCTAACTTATGCTATTAGCCATATTATGGTTATATGATCGATATAACGACAATTACTATACTTATTACTCTTATTATTATCAATCTAACTCATATTATTAGCCATATTATGCTTATATGATCGATAGAACGAGAATTACTATACTCACTACTCTTAGTATTATCACTCTAACTCATATTATTAGCCATATTATGCTTATATGGTCGATAGAACGACAATTACTATACTTATTACTCTTATTATTATGAATCTAACTCATATTATTAGCCATATTATGCTTATATGATCGATAGAACGACAAATACTATACTTATTACTCTTATTATTATGAGTCTAACTCATATTATTAGCCATATTATGCTTATATGATCGATAGAACGACAAATACTATACTTATTACTCTTATTATTATCAATCTAACTCATATTATTAACCATATTATGCAGATATGATCGATAGAACGACCAATACTATACTTATTACGCTTATTATTATCAATCTAACTCATATTATTAACCATATTATGCAGATATGATCGATAGAACGACAATTACTATACCTATTACTCTTATTATTATCAGTCTAACTCATGCTATTAGCCATATTATGGTTATATGATCGATATAACGACAATTACTATACATATTACTCTTATTATTATCAATCTAACTCGTATTATTAGCCATATTATGCTTATATGATCGATAGAACGACAATTACTATACTCACTACTCTTAGTATTATCAATCTAACTCATATTATTAGCCATATTATGCTTATATGATCGATAGAACGACAATTACTATACTCACTACTCTTAGTATTATCAATCTAACTCATATTATTAGCCATGTTATGCTTATATTATCGATAGAACGACAATTACTATACTTATTACTCTTATTATTATCAATCTAACTCATATTATTAGCCATATTATGCTTATATGATCGATAGAACGACAATTACTATACTTATTACTGTTATTATTATGAATCTAACTCATATTATTAACCATTTTATGCAGATATGATCGATAGAACTGCAATTACTATACTCATTACTCTTATTATTATCTATCTAACTCATATTATTAGCCATATTATGCTTATATGATCGATAGAATGAGAATTACTATACTCACTACTCTTAGTATTATCAATCTAACTCATATTATTAGCCATATTATGCTTATATGATCGATAGAACGACAATTACTATACTCACTACTCTTAGTATTATCAATCTAACTCATATTATTAGCCATATTATGCTTATATGATCGATAGAACGAGAATTACTATACTCACTACTCTTAGTATTATCAATCTAACTCATATTATTAGCCATATTATGCTTATATTCTCGATAGAACGACAATTACTATACTTATTACTGTTATTATTATCAATCTAACTCATATTATTAACCATATTATGCAGATATGATCGATAGAACTACAATTACTATACTTATTACACTCACTATTATCAATCTAACTCATATTATTAACCATATTATGCAGATATGATCGATAGCACGACATTTACTATACTTATTACTCTTATTATTATCAACCTAACTCATATTATTAGCCATATTATGCTTATATGATCGATAGAACGACAATTACTATACTTATTATTCTTATTTTTATCAACCCAACTCATATTATTCGCCATATTATGCTTAAATGATCGATAGAACGACAATTACTATACTTATTACTCTTATTATTATGAATCTTACTCATATTATTAGCCATATTATGCTTATATGATCGATAGAACGACAATTACTATACTTATTACTGTTATTATTATGAATCTGACTCATATTATTAGCCATATTATGCTTATATGATCGATAGACCTACAATTACTATACTCATTACTCTTATTATTATCAATCCAACTCATATTATTACCCGTATTATGCTGATATGATCGATAGAACGACATTCACTATACTTATTACACTCACTATTATCAATCTAACTCATATTATTAACCATATTATGCAGATATGATCGATAGAGCTACAATTACTATACTCATTACTCTTATTATTATCAATCTAACTCATGCTATTAGCCATATTATGGTTATATGATCGATATAACGACAATTACTATACTTATTACTCTTATTATTATCAATCTAACTCATATTATTAGCCATATTATGCTTATATGATCGATAGAACGACAATTACTATACTTATTACTCTTATTATTATCAATCTAACTCATATTATTAGCCATATTGTGCTTATATGAGCGAAAGAACGACAATTACTATATTTATTGCACTCACTATTATCAATCTAACTCACATTATTAGCCATATTATGCTTATATGATCGATAGTACGACAATTACTATCCTCATTACTCTTATTATTATCAATCTAACTCATATTATTAACCATATTATGCAGATATGATCGATCGAACGACAATTACTGTACTTATTACTCTTATTATTATGAATCTAACTCATATTATTAGCCATATTATGCTTATATTATCGACAGATCGACAATTACTATACTTATTACTGTTATTATTATCAATCTAACTCATATTATTAGCCATATTATGCTTATATGATCGATAGAATGAGAATTACTACACTCACTACTCTTAGTATTATCACTCTAACTCATATTATTAGCCATATTATGCTTATATGATCGAGAGAACGACAATTACTATACTTATTACTCTTATTATTATCAATCTAACTCATATTATTAGCCATATTATGCTTATATGATCGATAGAACGAGAATTACTATACTCACTACTCTTAGTATTATCAACCTAACTCATATTATTAGCCATATTATGGTTATATTATCGGTAGAACGACAATTACTATACTTATTACTGTTATTATTATGAATCTAACTCATATTATTAACCATATTATGCAGATATGATCGATAGAACTACTATTACTATACACATTACTCTTATTATTATCTATCTAACTCATATTATTAGCCATATTATGCTTATATGATCGATAGAACGACAATTACTATACTCACTACTCTTAGTATTATCAATCTAACTCATATTATTAGCCATATTATGCTTATATGATCGATAGAACGAGAATTACTATACTCACTACTCTTAGTATTATCAATCTAACTCATATTATTAGCCATATTATGCTTATATTATCGATAGAACGACAATTACTATACTTATTACTGTTATTATTATCAATCTGACTCATATTATTAGCCATATTATGCTTAAATGACCGATAGAACGACAATTACTGTACTTATTACTCTTATTATTATCAATCTAACTCATATTATTAGCCATATTATGCTTATATGATCGATAGAACGACAAATACTATACTTGTTACTCTTATTATTATCAATCTAACTCATATTATTAACCATATTATGCAGATATGATCGATAGAACTACAATTACTATACTCATTACTCTTATTATTATCAATCTAACTCATATTATTAGCCATATTATGCTTCAATGATCGATAGAACTACAATTACTATACTCATTACTCTTATTATTATCAATCTAACTCATATTATTAGCCATATTATGCTTATATGATCGATAGAACGAGAATTGCTATACCCACTACTCTTAGTATTATCAATCTAACTCATATTATTAGCCATATTATGCTTATATTATCGATAGAACGACAATTACTATACTTATTACTGTTATTATTATCAATCTAACTCATATTATTAGCCATATTATGCTTAAATGATCGATAGAACGACAATTACTATACTTATTACTCTTATTATTATCAATCTAACTCGTATTATTAGCCATATTATGCTTATATGATCGATAGAACGACAATTACTATACTCACTACTCTTAGTATTATCAATCTAACTCATATTATTAGCCATATTATGCTTATATGATCGATAGAACGACAATTACTATACTCACTACTCTTAGTATTATCAATCTAACTCATATTATTAGCCATGTTATGCTTATATTATCGATAGAACGACAATTACTGTACTTATTACTGCTATTATTATCAATCCAACTCATATTATTAGCCATATTATGCTTATATGATCGATGGAATGAGAACTACTATACTCACTACTCTTAGTATTATCACTCTAACTCATATTATTAGCCATATTATGCTTATATGATCGAGGGAACGACAATTACTATACGTATTACTCTTATTATTATCAATCTAACTCATATTATTAGCTATATTATGCTTATATGATCGATAGAACGACAATTACTATACTTATTACTCTTATTATTATGAATCTAACTCATATTATTAGCCATATTAAGCAGATATGATCGATAGAGCTACAATTACTATACTCATTACTCTTATTATTATCAATCTAACTCATATTATTAACCATATTATGCAGATATGATCGATAGATCTACAATTACTATACTCATTACTCTTATTATTATCAATCTAACTCATATTATTAGCCATATTATGCTTGAATGATCGATAGAACTACAATTACTATACTCATTACTCTTATTATTATCAATCTAACTCATACTATTAGCCATATTATGCTTATATGATCGATAGAACGAGGATTACTATACTCACTACTCTTAGTATTATCAATCTAACTCATATTATTAGCCATATTATGCTTATATTCTCGATAGAACGACAATTACTATACTTATTACTGTTATTATTATCAATCTAACTCATATTATTAGCCATATTATGCTTATATGATCGATAGAACGACAATTACTATAGTTATTACTCTTATTATTATCAATCTAACTCATGTTATTAGCCATATTGTGCTAATATGAGCGATAGAACGACAATTACTATATTTATTACACTCACTATTATCAATCTAACTCATATTATTAACCATATTATGCAGATATGATCGATAGGACGACAATTACTATACTTATTACTCTTATTATTATCAATCTAACTCGTATTATTGGCCATATTATGCTTATATGATCGATAGAACGACAAATACTATAATTATTACTCTTATTATTATCAATCTAACTCATATTATTAGCCATATTATGCTTATATGATCGATAGAACGACAATTACTATACTCACTACTCTTAGTATTATCAATCTAACTCATATTATTAGCCATATTATGCTTATATTATCGATAGAACGACAATTACTGTACTTATTACTGCTATTATTATCAATCTAACTCATATTATTAGCCATATTATGCTTATATGATCGATGGAATGAGAATTACTATACTCACTACTCTTAGTATTATCACACTAACTCATATTATTAGCCATATTATGCTTATATGATCGAGAGAACGACAATTACTATACTTATTACTCTTATTATTATCAATGTAACTCATATTATTAGCCATATTATGCTTATATGATCGATAGAACGACAATTACTATACTTATTACTCTTATTATTATGAATCTAACTCATATTATTAGCCATATTATGCTTATATGATCGATAGAACGACAAATACTATACCTATTACTCTTATTATTATCAATCTAACTTATATTATTAGCCATATTATGCAGATATGATCGATAGAACTACAATTACTATACTTATTACACTCACTATTATCAATCTAACTCATATTATTAACCATATTATGCAGATATGATCGATAGCACGACATTTACTATACTTATTACTCTTATTATTATCAACCTAACTCATATTATTAGCCATATTATGCTTATATGATAGATAGAACGACAATTACAATACTTATTATTCTTATTTTTATCAACCCAACTCATATTATTCGCCATATTATGCTTAAATGACGATAGAACGACAATTACTATACTTATTACTCTTATTATTATGAATCTTACTCATATTATTAGCCATATTATGCTTATATGATCGATAGAACGACAATTACTATACTTATTACTGTTATTATTATGAATCTGACTCATATTATTAGCGATATTATGCTTATATGATCGATAGACCTACAATTACTATACTCATTACTCTTATTATTATCAATCCAACTCATATTATTACCCGTATTATGCTGATATGATCGATAGAACGACATTCACTATACTTATTACACTCACTATTATCAATCTAACTCATATTATTAACCATATTATGCAGATATGATCGATAGAACGACAATTACTATACTTATTACTCTTATTATTATCACTCTAACTCATATTATTAGCCATATTATGCTTATATGATCGAGAGAACGACAATTACTATACTTATTACTATTATTATTATCAATCTAACTCATATTATTAGCCATATTATGCTTATATGATCGATAGAACGACAATTACTATACTTATTACTCTTATTATTATGAATCTAACTCATATTATTAGCCATATTATGCTTATATGATCGATAGAACGACAAATACTATACCTATTACTCTTATTATTATCAATCTAACTCATATTATTAACCATATTATGCAGATATGATCGATAGAACTACAATTACTATACTTATTACACTCACTATTATCAATCTAACTCATATTATTAAACATATTATGCAGATATGATCGATAGAACGACAATTACTATACTCATTACTCTTATTATTATCAATCTAACTCATGCTATTAGCCATATTATGGTTATATGATCGATATAACGACAATTACTATACTTATTACTCTTATTATTATCAATCTAACTCATATTATTAGCCATATTGTGCTTATATGATCGATCGAACGACAATTACTATACTTATTACTCTTATTATTATAAATCTAACTCATATTATTAGCCATATTATGCTTATATGATCGATAGAACGACAATTACTATACTTATTACTCTTATTATTATGAATCTAACTCATATTATTAGCGATATTATGCAGATATGATCGATAGAACTACAATTACTATACTTATTACACTCACTATTATCAATCTAACTCATATTATTAACCATATTATGCAGATATGATCGATAGCACGACATTTACTATACTTATTACTGTTATTATTATGAATCTGACTCATATTATTAGCCATATTATGCTTATATGATCGATAGACCTACAATTACTATACTCATTACTCTTATTATTATCAATCCAACTCATATTATTACCCGTATTATGCTGATATGATCGATAGAACGACATTCACTATACTTATTACACTCACTATTATCAATCTAACTCATATTATTCACCATATTATGCAGATATGATCGATAGAACGACAATTACTATACTTATTACTCTTATTATTATCATTCAAACTCATATTATTAACCATATTAAGCAGATATGATCGATAGAGCTACAATTACTATACTCATTACTCTTATTATTATCAATCTAACTCATATTATTAACCATATTATGCAGATATGATCGATCGAACGACAATTACTATACTTTTTACACTTATTATTATCAATCTAACTGATATTATTAGCCATATTATGCTTATATGATCGATAGAACGACAATTACTATACTTATTACTCTTATTATTGTCAATCTAACTCATATTATTAGCCATATTGTGCTTATATGAGCGATAGAACGACAATTACTATATTTATTACACTCACTATTATCAATCTAACTCATATTATTAACCATATTATGCAGATATGATCGATAGAACGACAATTACTATACTCATTACTCTTATTATTATCAATCTAACTTATGCTATTAGCCATATTATGGTTATATGATCGATATAACGACAATTACTATACTTATTACTCTTATTATTATCAATCTAACTCATATTATTAGCCATATTATGCTTATATGATCGATAGAACGAGAATTACTATACTCACTACTCTTAGTATTATCACTCTAACTCATATTATTAGCCATATTATGCTTATATGGTCGATAGAACGACAATTACTATACTTATTACTCTTATTATTATGAATCTAACTCATATTATTAGCCATATTATGCTTATATGATCGATAGAACGACAAATACTATACTTATTACTCTTATTATTATGAGTCTAACTCATATTATTAGCCATATTATGCTTATATGATCGATAGAACGACAAATACTATACTTATTACTCTTATTATTATCAATCTAACTCATATTATTAACCATATTATGCAGATATGATCGATAGAACGACCAATACTATACTTATTACGCTTATTATTATCAATCTAACTCATATTATTAACCATATTATGCAGATATGATCGATAGAACGACAATTACTATACCTATTACTCTTATTATTATCAGTCTAACTCATGCTATTAGCCATATTATGGTTATATGATCGATATAACGACAATTACTATACATATTACTCTTATTATTATCAATCTAACTCATATTATTAGCCATATTATGCTTATATGATCGATAGAATGAGAATTACTATACTCACTACTCTTAGTATTATCAATCTAACTCATATTATTAGCCATATTATGCTTATATGATCGATAGAACGAGAATTACTATACTCACTACTCTTAGTATTATCAATCTAACTCATATTATTAGCCATATTATGCTTATATTATCGATAGAACGACAATTACTATACTTATTACTGTTATTATTATCAATCTAACTCATATTATTAGCCATATTATGCTTAAATGATCGATAGAACTACAATTACTATACACATTACTCTTATTATTATCAATCTAACTCATATTATTAGCCATATTATGCTTATATGATCGATAGAATGAGAATTACTATACTCACTACTCTTAGTATTATCACTCTAACTCATATTATTAGCCTTATTATGCTTATATGTTCGATAGAACGACAATTACTGTACTTATTACTGTTATTATTATCAATCTGACTCATATTATTAGCCATATTGTGCTTAAATGACCGACAGAACGACAATTACTGTACTTATTACTCTTATTATTATCAATCTAACTCATATTATTAACCATATTATGCAGATATGATCGATAGAACTACAATTACTATACTCATTACTCTTATTATTATCAATCTAACTCATATTATTAGCCATATTATGCTTCAATGATCGATAGAACTACAATTACTATACTCATTACTCTTATTATTATCAATCTAACTCATATTATTAGCCATATTATGCTTATATGATCGATAGAACGAGAATTGCTATACCCACTACTCTTAGTATTATCAATCTAACTCATATTATTAGCCATATTATGCTTAAATGATCGATAGAACGACAATTACTATACTTATTACTCTTATTATTATCAATCTAACTCGTATTATTAGCCATATTATGCTTATATGATCGATAGAACGACAATTACTATACTCACTACTCTTAGTATTATCAATCTAACTCATATTATTAGCCATATTATGCTTATATGATCGATAGAACGACAATTACTATACTCACTACTCTTAGTATTATCAATCTAACTCATATTATTACCCGTATTATGCTGATATGATCGATAGAACGACATACACTATACTTATTACACTCACTATTATCAATCTAACTCATATTATTAACCATATTATGCAGATATGATCGATAGAACGACAATTACTATACTTATTACTCTTATTATTATCACTCTAACTCATATTATTAGCCATATTATGCTTATATGATCGAGAGAACGACAATTACTATACTTATTACTCTTATTATTATCAATCTAACTCATATTATTAGCCATATTATGCTTATATGATCGATAGAACGACAATTACTATACTTATTACTCTTATTATTATGAATCTAACTCATATTATTAGCCATATTATGCTTATATGATCGATAGAACGACAAATACTATACCTATTACTCTTATTATTATCAATCTAACTCATATTATTAACCATATTATGCAGATATGATCGATAGAACTACAATTACTATACTTTATACACTCACTATTATCAATCTAACTCATATTATTAAACATATTATGCAGATATGATCGATAGAACGACAATTACTATACTCATTACTCTTATTATTATCAATCTAACTCATGCTATTAGCCATATTATGGTTATATGATCGATATAACGACAATTACTATACTTATTTTTCTTATTATTATCAATCTAACTCATATTATTAGCCATATTATGCAGATATGATCGATAGAACTACAATTACTAAACTTATTACACTCACTATTATCAATCTAACTCATATTATTAACCATATTATGCAGATATGATCGATAGCACGACATTTACTATACTTATTACTGTTATTATTATGAATCTGACACATATTATTAGCCATATTATGCTTATATGATCGATAGACCTACAATTACTATACTCATTACTCTTATTATTATCAATCCAACTCATATTATTACCCGTATTATGCTGATATGATCGATAGAACGACATTCACTATACTTATTACACTCACTATTATCAATCTAACTCATATTATTCACCATATTATGCAGATATGATCGATAGAACGACAATTACTATACTTATTACTCTTATTATTATCATTCAAACTCATATTATTAACCATATTAAGCAGATATGATCGATAGAGCTACAATTACTATACTCATTACTCTTATTATTATCAATCTAACTCATATTATTAACCATATTATGCAGATATGATCGATCGAACGACAATTACTATACTTTTTACACTTATTATTATCAATCTAACTGATATTATTAGCCATATTATGCTTATATGATCGATAGAACGACAATTACTATACTTATTACTCTTATTATTGTCAATCTAACTCATATTATTAGCCATATTATGCTTCAATGATCGATAGAACTACAATTACTATACTCATTACTCTTATTATTATCAATCTAACTAATATTATTAGCCATATTATGCTTATATGATCGATAGAACGAGAATTGCTATACCCACTACTCTTAGTATTATCAATCTAACTCATATTATTAGCCATATTATGCTTAAATGATCGATAGAACGACAATTACTATACTTATTACTCTTATTATTATCAATCTAACTCGTATTATTAGCCATATTATGCTTATATGATCGATAGAACGACAATTACTATACTCACTACTCTTAGTATTATCAATCTAACTCATATTATTAGCCATATTATGCTTATATGATCGATAGAACGACAATTACTATACTCACTACTCTTAGTATTATCAATCTAACTCATATTATTAGCCATGTTATGCTTATATTATCGATAGAACGACAATTACTGTACTTATTACTGCTATTATTATCAATCTAACTCATATTATTAGCCACATTATGCTTATATGATCGATGGAATGAGAACTACTATACTCACTACTCTTAGTATTATCACTCTAACTCATATTATTAGCCATATTATGCTTATATGATCGAGAGAACGACAATTACTATACTTATTACTCTTATTATTATCAATCTAACTCATGTTATTAGCCATATTATGCTTATATGATCGATAGAACGACAATTACTATACTTATTACTCTTATTATTATCAATCTAACTCATATTATTAGCCATATTATGCTTATATGATCGATAGAACGACAATTACTATACTCACTACTCTTAGTATTATCAATCTAACTCATATTATTAGCCATGTTATGCTTATATTATCGATAGAACGACAATTACTGTACTTATTACTGCTATTATTATCAATCTAACTCATATTATTAGCCATATTATGCTTATATGATCGATGGAATGAGAACTACTATACTCACTACTCTTAGTATTATCACTCTAACTCATATTATTAGCCATATTATGCTTATATGATCGAGAGAACGACAATTACTATACTTATTACTCTTATTATTATCAATCTAACTCATGTTATTAGCCATATTATGCTTATATGATCGATAGAACGACAATTACTATACTTATTACTCTTATTATTATGAATCTAACTCATATTATTAGCCATATTAAGCAGATATGATCGATAGAGCTACAATTACTATACTCATTACTCTTATTATTATCAATCTAACTCATACTATTAGCCATATTATGCTTATATGATCGATAGAACGAGAATTACTATACTCACTACTCTTAGTATTATCAATCTAACTCATATTATTAGCCATATTATGCTTATATTCTCGATAGAACGACAATTACTATACTTATTACTGTTATTATTATCAATCTAACTCATATTATTAGCCATATTATGCTTATATGATCGATAGAACGACAATTACTATAGTTATTACTCTTATTATTATCAATCTAACTCATGTTATTAGCCATATTGTGCTAATATGAGCGATAGAACGACAATTACTATATTTATTACACTCACTATTATCAATCTAACTCATATTATTAACCATATTATGCAGATATGATCGATAGAACGACAATTACTATACTTATTACTCTTATTATTATCAATCTAACTCGTATTATTAGCCAATTTATGCTTATATGATCGATAGAACGACAAATACTATAATTATTACTCTTATTATTATCAATCTAACTCATATTATTAGCCATATTATGCTTATATGATCGATAGAACGACAATTACTATACTCACTACTCTTAGTATTATCAATCTAACTCATATTATTAGCCATATTATGCTTATATTATCGATAGAACGGCAATTACTATACTTATTACTCTTATTATTATCAATCTAACTCATATTATTAGCCATATTATGCTTATATGATCGATAGAACGAGAATTACTATACTCACTACTCTTAGTATTATCAACCTAACTCATATTATTAGCCATATTATGGTTATATTATCGGTAGAACGACAATTACTATACTTATTACTGTTATTATTATGAATCTAACTCATATTATTAACCATATTATGCAGATATGATCGACAGAACTACAATTACTATACTCATTACTCTTATTATTATCTATCTAACTCATATTATTAGCCATATTATGCTTATATGATCGATAGAACGACAATTACTATAGTTATTACTCTTATTATTATCAATCTAACTCATGTTATTAGCCATATTGTGCTAATATGAGCGATAGAACGACAATTACTATATTTATTACACTCACTATTATCAATCTAACTCATATTATTAACCATATTATGCAGATATGATCGATAGAACGACAATTACTATACTTATTACTCTTATTATTATCAATCTAACTCATATTATTAGCCATATTATGCTTATATGATCGATAGAACGACAAATACTATACCTATTACTCTTATTATTATCAATCTAACTCATATTATTAACCATATTATGCAGATATGATCGATAGAACTACAATTACTATACTTATTACACTCACTATTATCAATCTAACTCATATTATTAAACATATTATGCAGATATGATCGATAGAACGACAATTACTATACTCATTACTCTTATTATCATCAATCTAACTCATGCTATTAGCCATATTATGGTTATATGATCGATATAACGACAATTACTATACTTATTACTCTTATTATTATCAATCTAACTCATATTATTAGCCATATTGTGCTTATATGATCGATCGAACGACAATTACTATACTTATTACTCTTATTATTATAAATCTAACTCATATTATTAGCCATATTATGCTTATATGATCGATAGAACGACAATTACTATACTTATTACTCTTATTATTATGAATCTAACTCATATTATTAGCCATATTATGCAGATATGATCGATAGAACTACAATTACTATACTTATTACACTCACTATTATCAATCTAACTCATATTATTAACCATATTATGCAGATATGATCGATAGCACGACATTTACTATACTTATTACTCTTATTATTATCAACCTAACTCATATTATTAGCCATATTATGCTTATATGATCGATAGAACGACAATTACAATACTTATTATTCTTATTTTTATCAACCCAACTCGTATTATTCGCCATATTATGCTTAAATGATCGATAGAACGACAATTACTATACTTATTACTCTTATTATTATGAATCTTACTCATATTATTAGCCATATTATGCTGATATGATCGATAGAACGACAATTACTACACTTATTACTGTTATTATTATGAATCTGACTCATATTATTAGCCATATTATGCTTATATGATCGATAGACCTACAATTACTATACTCATTACTCTTATTATTATCAATCCAACTCATATTATTACCAGTATTATGCTGATATGATCGATAGAACGACATTCACTATACTTATTACACTCACTATTATCAATCTAACTCATATTATTAACCATATTATGCAGATATGATCGATAGAACGACAATTACTATACTTATTACTCTTATTATTATCACTCTAACTCATATTATTAGCCATATTATGCTTATATGATCGATAGAATGAGAATTACTATACTCACTACTCTTAGTATTATCAATCTAACTCATATTATTAGCCATATTATGCTTATATGATCGATAGAACGACAATTACTATACTTATTACTCTTATTATTATGAATCTAACTCATATTATTAGCCATATTATGCTTATATGATCGATAGAACGACAAATACTATACTTATTACTCTTATTATTATGAGTCTAACTCATATTATTAGCCATATTATGCTTATATGATCGATAGAACGACAAATACTATACTTATTACTGTTATTATTATCAATCTGACTCATATTATTAGCCATATTATGCTTAAATGACCGATAGAACGACAATTACTGTACTTATTACTCTTATTATTATCAATCTAACTCATATTATTAGCCATGTTATGCTTATATGATCGATAGAACGACAAATACTATACTTATTACTCTTATTATTATCAATCTAACTCATATTATTAACCATATTATGCAGATATGATCGATAGAACTACAATTACTATACTCATTACTCTTATTATTATCAATCTAACTCATATTATTAGCCATATTATGCTTCAATGATCGATAGAACTACAATTACTATACTCATTACTCTTATTATTATCAATCTAACTCATATTATTAGCCATATTATGCTTATATGATCGATAGAACGAGAATTGCTATACCCACTACTCTTAGTATTATCAATCTAACTCATATTATTAGCCATAATATGCTTAAATGATCGATAGAACGACAATTACTATACTTATTACTCTTATTATTATCAATCTAACTCGTATTATTAGCCATATTATGCTTATATGATCGATAGAACGACAATTACTATACTCACTACTCTTAGTATTATCAATCTAACTCATATTATTAGCCATATTATGCTTATATGATCGATAGAACGACAATTACTATACTCACTACTCTTAGTATTATCAATCTAACTCATATTATTAGCCATGTTATGCTTATATTATCGATAGAACGACAGTTACTGTACTTATTACTGCTATTATTATCAATCTGACTCATATTATTAGCCATATTATGCTTATATGATCGATAGACCTACAATTACTATACTCATTACTCTTATTATTATCAATCCAACTCATATTATTACCCGTATTATGCTGATATGATCGATAGAACGACATTCACTATACTTATTACACTCACTATTATCAATCTAACTCATATTATTAACCATATTATGCAGATATGATCGATAGAACGACAATTACCATACTTATTACTCTTATTATTATCAATCTAACTCATATTATTAGCCATATTATGCTTATATGATCGATAGAACGAGAATTACTATACTCACTACTCTTAGTATTATCAACCTAACTCATATTATTAGCCATATTATGGTTATATTATCGGTAGAACGACAATTACTATACTTATTACTGTTATTATTATGAATCTAACTCATATTATTAACCATATTATGCAGATATGATCGATAGAACTACAATTACTATACTCATTACTCTTATTATTATCTATCTAACTCATATTATTAGCCATATTATGCTTATATGATCGATAGAACGACAATTACTATAGTTATTACTCTTATTATTATCAATCTAACTCATGTTATTAGCCATATTGTGCTAATATGAGCGATAGAACGACAATTACTATATTTATTACACTCACTATTATCAATCTAACTCATATTATTAACCATATTATGCAGATATGATCGATAGAACGACAATTACTATACTTATTACTCTTATTATTATCAATCTAACTCGTATTATTAGCCATATTATGCTTATATGATCGATAGAACGACAAATACTATAATTATTACTCTTATTATTATCAATCTAACTCATATTATTAACCATATTATGCAGATATGATCGATAGAATGAGAATTACTATACTCACTACTCTTAGTATTATCACTCTAACTCATATTATTAGCCTTATTATGCTTATACGATCGATAGAACGACAATTACTGTACTTATTACTCTTATTATTATCAATCTAACTCATATTATTAGCCATATTATGCTTATATGATCGATAGAACGAGAATTACTATACTCACTACTCTTAGTATTATCAATCTAACTCATATTATTAGCCATATTATGGTTATATTATCGATAGAACGACAATTACTATACTTATTACTGTTATTATTATGAATCTAACTCATATTATTAACCATATTATGCAGATATGATCGATAGAACTGCAATTACTATACTCATTACTCTTATTATTATCTATCTAACTCATATTATTAGCCATATTATGCTTATATGATCGATAGAATGAGAATTACTATACTCACTACTCTTAGTATTATCAATCTAACTCATATTATTAGCCATATTATGCTTATATGATCGATAGAACGACAATTACTATACTCACTACTCTTAGTATTATCAATCTAACTCATATTATTAGCCATATTATGCTTATATGATCGATAGAACGACAAATACTATACCTATTACTCTTATTATTATCAATCTAACTCATATTATTAACCATATTATGCAGATATGATCGATAGAACTACAATTACTATACTTATTACACTCACTATTATCAATCTAACTCATATTATTAAACATATTATGCAGATATGATCGATAGAACGACAATTACTATACTCATTACTCTTATTATCATCAATCTAACTCATGCTATTAGCCATATTATGGTTATATGATCGATATAACGACAATTACTATACTTATTACTCTTATTATTATCAATCTAACTCATATTATTAGCCATATTGTGCTTATATGATCGATCGAACGACAATTACTATACTTATTACTCTTATTATTATAAATCTAACTCATATTATTAGCCATATTATGCTTATATGATCGATAGAACGACAATTACTATACTTATTACTCTTATTATTATGAATCTAACTCATATTATTAGCCATATTATGCAGATATGATCGATAGAACTACAATTACTATACTTATTACACTCACTATTATCAATCTAACTCATATTATTAACCATATTATGCAGATATGATCGATAGCACGACATTTACTATACTTATTACTCTTATTATTATCAACCTAACTCATATTATTAGCCATATTATGCTTATATGATCGATAGAACGACAATTACAATACTTATTATTCTTATTTTTATCAACCCAACTCATATTATTCGCCATATTATGCTTAAATGATCGATAGAACGACAATTACTATACTTATTACTCTTATTATTATGAATCTTACTCATATTATTAGCCATATTATGCTTATATGATCGATAGAACGACAATTACTACACTTATTACTGTTATTATTATGAATCTGACTCATATTATTAGCCATATTATGCTTATATGATCGATAGACCTACAATTACTATACTCATTACTCTTATTCTTATCAATCCAACTCATATTATTACCAGTATTATGCTGATATGATCGATAGAACGACATTCACTATACTTATTACACTCACTATTATCAATCTAACTCATATTATTAACCATATTATGCAGATATGATCGATAGAACGACAATTACTATACTTATTACTCTTATTATTATCACTCTAACTCATATTATTAGCCATATTATGCTTATATGATCGAGAGAACGACAATTACTATACTTATTACTCTTATTATTATCAATCTAACTCATATTATTAGCCATATTATGCTTATATGATCGATAGAACGACAATTACTATACTTATTACTCTTATTATTATGAATCTAACTCATATTATTAGCCATATTATGCTTATATGATCGATAGAACGACAAATACTATACTTATTACTCTTATTATTATGAGTCTAACTCATATTATTAGCCATATTATGCTTATATGATCGATAGAACGACAAATACTATACTTATTACTCTTATTATTATCAATCTAACTCATATTATTAACCATATTATGCAGATATGATCGATAGAATGAGAATTACTATACTCACTACTCTTAGTATTATCACTCTAACTCATATTATTAGCCTTATTATGCTTATACGATCGATAGAACGACAATTACTGTACTTATTACTCTTATTATTATCAATCTAACTCATATTATTAGCCATATTATGCTTATATGATCGATAGAACGAGAATTACTATACTCACTACTCTTAGTATTATCAATCTAACTCATATTATTAGCCATATTATGGTTATATTATCGATAGAACGACAATTACTATACTTATTACTGTTATTATTATGAATCTAACTCATATTATTAACCATATTATGCAGATATGATCGATAGAACTGCAATTACTATACTCATTACTCTTATTATTATCTATCTAACTCATATTATTAGCCATATTATGCTTATATGATCGATAGAATGAGAATTACTATACTCACTACTCTTAGTATTATCAATCTAACTCATATTATTAGCCATATTATGCTTATATGATCGATAGAACGACAATTACTATACTCACTACTCTTAGTATTATCAATCTAACTCATATTATTAGCCATATTATGCTTATATGATCGATAGAACGAGAATTACTATACTCACTACTCTTAGTATTATCAATCTAACTCATATTATTAGCCATATTATGCTTATATTATCGATAGAACGACAATTACTATACTTATTACTGTTATTATTATCAATCTGACTCATATTATTAGCCATATTATGCTTAAATGACCGATAGAACGACAATTACTGTACTTATTACTCTTATTATTATCAATCTAACTCATATTATTAGCCATGTTATGCTTATATGATCGATAGAACGACAAATACTATACTTATTACTCTTATTATTATCAATCTAACTCATATTATTAACCATATTATGCAGATATGATCGATAGAACTACAATTACTATACTCATTACTCTTATTATTATCAATCTAACTCATATTATTAGCCATATTATGCTTCAATGATCGATAGAACTACAATTACTATACTCATTACTCTTATTATTATCAATCTAACTCATATTATTAGCCATATTATGCTTATATGATCGATAGAACGAGAATTGCTATACCCACTACTCTTAGTATTATCAATCTAACTCATATTATTAGCCATATTATGCTTAAATGATCGATAGAACGACAATTACTATACTTATTACTCTTATTATTATCAATCTAACTCGTATTATTAGCCATATTATGCTTATATGATCGATAGAACGACAATTACTATACTCACTACTCTTAGTATTATCAATCTAACTCATATTATTAGCCATATTATGCTTATATGATCGATAGAACGACAATTACTATACTCACTACTCTTAGTATTATCAATCTAACTCATATTATTAGCCATGTTATGCTTATATTATCGATAGAACGACAATTACTGTACTTATTACTGCTATTATTATCAATCCAACTCATATTATTAGCCATATTATGCTTATATGATCGATAGAACGACAAATACTATACCTATTACTCTTATTATTATCAATCTAACTCATATTATTAACCATATTATGCAGATATGATCGATAGAACTACAATTACTATACTTATTACACTCACTATTATCAATCTAACTCATATTATTAAACATATTATGCAGATATGATCGATAGAACGACAATTACTATACTCATTACTCTTATTATTATCAATCTAACTCATGCTATTAGTCATATTATGGTTATATGATCGATATAACGACAATTACTATACTTATTACTCTTATTATTATCAATCTAACTCATATTATTAGCCATATTGTGCTTATATGGTCGATCGAACGACAATTACTATACTTATTACTCTTATTATTATAAATCTAACTCATATTATTAGCCATATTATGCTTATATGATCGATAGAACGACAATTACTATACTTATTACTCTTATTATTATGAATCTAACTTATATTATTAGCCATATTATGCAGATATGATCGATAGAACTACAATTACTATACTTATTACACTCACTATTATCAATCTAACTCATATTATTAACCATATTATGCAGATATGATCGATAGCACGACATTTACTATACTTATTACTCTTATTATTATCAACCTAACTCATATTATTAGCCATATTATGCTTATATGATAGATAGAACGACAATTACAATACTTATTATTCTTATTTTTATCAACCCAACTCATATTATTCGCCATATTATGCTTAAATGATCGATAGAACGACAATTACTATACTTATTACTCTTATTATTATGAATCTTACTCATATTATTAGCCATATTATGCTTATATGATCGATAGAACGACAATTACTATACTTATTACTGTTATTATTATGAATCTGACTCATATTATTAGCGATATTATGCTTATATGATCGATAGACCTACAATTACTATACTCATTACTCTTATTATTATCAATCCAACTCATATTATTACCCGTATTATGCTGATATGATCGATAGAACGACATTCACTATACTTATTACACTCACTATTATCAATCTAACTCATATTATTAACCATATTATGCAGATATGATCGATAGAACGACAATTACTATACTTATTACTCTTATTATTATCACTCTAACTCATATTATTAGCCATATTATGCTTATATGATCGAGAGAACGACAATTACTATACTTATTACTATTATTATTATCAATCTAACTCATATTATTAGCCATATTATGCTTATATGATCGATAGAACGACAATTACTATACTTATTACTCTTATTATTATGAATCTAACTCATATTATTAGCCATATTATGCTTATATGATCGATAGAACGACAAATACTATACCTATTACTCTTATTATTATCAATCTAACTCATATTATTAACCATATTATGCAGATATGATCGATAGAACTACAATTACTATACTTATTACACTCACTATTATCAATCTAACTCATATTATTAAACATATTATGCAGATATGATCGATAGAACGACAATTACTATACTCATTACTCTTATTATTATCAATCTAACTCATGCTATTAGCCATATTATGGTTATATGATCGATATAACGACAATTACTATACTTATTACTCTTATTATTATCAATCTAACTCATATTATTAGCCATATTGTGCTTATATGATCGATCGAACGACAATTACTATACTTATTACTCTTATTATTATAAATCTAACTCATATTATTAGCCATATTATGCTTATATGATCGATAGAACGACAATTACTATACTTATTACTCTTATTATTGTCAATCTAACTCATATTATTAGCCATATTGTGCTTATATGAGCGATAGAACGACAATTACTATATTTATTACACTCACTATTATCAATCTAACTCATATTATTAACCATATTATGCAGATATGATCGATAGCACGACATTTACTATACTTATTACTGTTATTATTATGAATCTGACTCATATTATTAGCCATATTATGCTTATATGATCGATAGACCTACAATTACTATACTCATTACTCTTATTATTATCAATCCAACTCATATTATTACCCGTATTATGCTGATATGATCGATAGAACGACATTCACTATACTTATTACACTCACTATTATCAATCTAACTCATATTATTCACCATATTATGCAGATATGATCGATAGAACGACAATTACTATACTTATTACTCTTATTATTATCATTCAAACTCATATTATTAACCATATTAAGCAGATATGATCGATAGAGCTACAATTACTATACTCATTACTCTTATTATTATCAATCTAACTCATATTATTAACCATATTATGCAGATATGATCGATCGAACGACAATTACTATACTTTTTACACTTATTATTATCAATCTAACTGATATTATTAGCCATATTATGCTTATATGATCGATAGAACGACAATTACTATACTTATTACTCTTATTATTGTCAATCTAACTCATATTATTAGCCATATTGTGCTTATATGAGCGATAGAACGACAATTACTATATTTATTACACTCACTATTATCAATCTAACTCATATTATTAACCATATTATGCAGATATGATCGATAGAACGACAATTACTATACTCATTACTCTTATTATTATCAATCTAACTTATGCTATTAGCCATATTATGGTTATATGATCGATATAACGACAATTACTATACTTATTACTCTTATTATTATCAATCTAACTCATATTATTAGCCATATTATGCTTATATGATCGATAGAACGAGAATTACTATACTCACTACTCTTAGTATTATCACTCTAACTCATATTATTAGCCATATTATGCTTATATGGTCGATAGAACGACAATTACTATACTTATTACTCTTATTATTATGAATCTAACTCATATTATTAGCCATATTATGCTTATATGATCGATAGAACGACAAATACTATACTTATTACTCTTATTATTATGAGTCTAACTCATATTATTAGCCATATTATGCTTATATGATCGATAGAACGACAAATACTATACTTATTACTCTTATTATTATCAATCTAACTCATATTATTAACCATATTATGCAGATATGATCGATAGAACGACCAATACTATACTTATTACGCTTATTATTATCAATCTAACTCATATTATTAACCATATTATGCAGATATGATCGATAGAACGACAATTACTATACCTATTACTCTTATTATTATCAGTCTAACTCATGCTATTAGCCATATTATGGTTATATGATCGATATAACGACAATTACTATACTTATTACTCTTATTATTATCAATCTAACTCATATTATTAGCCATATTATGCTTATATGATCGATAGAATGAGAATTACTATACTCACTACTCTTAGTATTATCAATCTAACTCATATTATTAGCCATATTATGCTTATATGATCGATAGAACGAGAATTACTATACTCACTACTCTTAGTATTATCAATCTAACTCATATTATTAGCCATATTATGCTTATATTATCGATAGAACGACAATTACTATACTTATTACTGTTATTATTATCAATCTAACTCATATTATTAGCCATATTATGCTTAAATGACCGATAGAACGACAATTACTGTACTTATTACTCTTATTATTATCACTCTAACTCATATTATTAGCCATATTATGCTTATATGATCGAGAGAACGACAATTACTATACTTATTACTCTTATTATTATCAATCTAACTCATATTATTAGCCATATTATGCTTATATGATCGATAGAACGACAATTACTATACTTATTACTCTTATTATTATGAATCTAACTCATATTATTAGCCATATTATGCTTATATGATCGATAGAACGAAAAATACTATACCTATTACTCTTATTATTATCAATCTAACTCATATTATTAACCATATTATGCAGATATGATCGATAGAACTACAATTACTATACTTTATACACTCACTATTATCAATCTAACTCATATTATTAAACATATTATGCAGATATGATCGATAGAACGACAATTACTATACTCATTACTCTTATTATTATCAATCTAACTCATGCTATTAGCCATATTATGGTTATATGATCGATATAACGACAATTACTATACTTATTACTCTTATTATTATCAATATAACTCATATTATTAGCCATATTATGCAGATATGATCGATAGAACTACAATTACTAAACTTATTACACTCACTATTATCAATCTAACTCATATTATTAACCATATTATGCAGATATGATCGATAGCACGACATTTACTATACTTATTACTGTTATTATTATGAATCTGACTCATATTATTAGCCATATTATGCTTATATGATCGATAGACCTACAATTACTATACTCATTACTCTTATTATTATCAATCCAACTCATATTATTACCCGTATTATGCTGATATGATCGATAGAACGACATTCACTATACTTATTACACTCACTATTATCAATCTAACTCATATTATTCACCATATTATGCAGATATGATCGATAGAACGACAATTACTATACTTATTACTCTTATTATTATCATTCAAACTCATATTATTAACCATATTAAGCAGATATGATCGATAGAGCTACAATTACTATACTCATTACTCTTATTATTATCAATCTAACTCATATTATTAACCATATTATGCAGATATGATCGATCGAACGACAATTACTATACTTTTTACACTTATTATTATCAATCTAACTGATATTATTAGCCATATTATGCTTATATGATCGATAGAACGACAATTACTATACTTATTACTCTTATTATTGTCAATCTAACTCATATTATTAGCCATATTGTGCTTATATGAGCGATAGAACGACAATTACTATATTTATTACACTCACTATTATCAATCTAACTCATATTATTAACCATATTATGCAGATATGATCGATAGAACGACAATTACTATACTCATTACTCTTATTATTATCAATCTAACTTATGCTATTAGCCATATTATGGTTATATGATCGATATAACGACAATTACTATACTTATTACTCTTATTATTATCAATCTAACTCATATTATTAGCCATATTATGCTTATATGATCGATAGAACCAGAATTACTATACTCACTACTCTTAGTATTATCACTCTAACTCATATTATTAGCCATATTATGCTTATATGGTCGATAGAACGACAATTACTATACTTATTACTCTTATTATTATGAATCTAACTCATATTATTAGCCATATTATGCTTATATGATCGATTGAACGACAAATACTATACTTATTACTCTTATTATTATGAGTCTAACTCATATTATTAGCCATATTATGCTTATATGATCGATAGAACGACAAATACTATACTTATTACTCTTATTATTATCAATCTAACTCATATTATTAACCATATTATGCAGATATGATCGATAGAACGACCAATACTATACTTATTACGCTTATTATTATCAATCTAACTCATATTATTAACCATATTATGCAGATATGATCGATAGAACGACAATTACTATACCTATTACTCTTATTATTATCAGTCTAACTCATGCTATTAGCCATATTATGCTTATATGATCGATAGAATGAGAATTACTATACTCACTACTCTTAGTATTATCAATCTAACTCATATTATTAGCCATATTATGCTTATATGATCGATAGAACGAGAATTACTATACTCACTACTCTTAGTATTATCAATCTAACTCATATTATTAGCCATATTATGCTTATATTATCGATAGAACGACAATTACTATACTTATTACTGTTATTATTGTCAGTCTAACTCATATTATTAGCCATATTATGCTTAAATGATCGATAGAACGACAATTACTATACTCATTACTCTTATTATTATCAATCTAACTCATATTATTAGCCATATTATGCTTAAATGATAGATAGAACTACAATTACTATACACATTACTCTTATTATTATCAATCTAACTCATATTATTAGCCATATTATGCTGATATGATCGATAGAATGAGAATTACTATACTCACTACTCTTAGTATTATCACTCTAACTCATATTATTAGCCTTATTATGCTTATATGATCGATAGAACGACAATTACTGTACTTATTACTCTTATTATTATCAATCTAACTCATATTATTAGCCATATTATGCTTATATGATCGATAGAACGAGAATTACTATACTCACTACTCTTAGTATTATCAATCTAACTCATATTATTAGCCATATTATGGTTATATTATCGATAGAACGACAATTACTATACTTATTACTGTTATTATTATGAATCTAACTCATATTATTAACCATATTATGCAGATATGATCGATAGAACTGCAATTACTATACTCATTACTCTTATTATTATCTATCTAACTCATATTATTAGCCATATTATGCTTATATGATCGATAGAATGAGAATTACTATACTCACTACTCTTAGTATTATCAATCTAACTCATATTATTAGCCATATTATGCTTATATGATCGATAGAACGACAATTACTATACTCACTACTCTTAGTATTATCAATCTAACTCATATTATTAGCCATATTATGCTTATATGATCGATAGAACGAGAATTGCTATACCCACTACTCTTAGTATTATCAATCTAACTCATATTATTAGCCATATTATGCTTAAATGATCGATAGAACGACAATTACTATACTTATTACTCTTATTATTATCAATCTAACTCGTATTATTAGCCATATTATGCTTATATGATCGATAGAACGACAATTACTATACTCACTACTCTTAGTATTATCAATCTAACTCATATTATTAGCCATATTGTGCTTATATGATCGATAGAACGACAATTACTATACTCACTACTCTTAGTATTATCAATCTAACTCATATTATTAGCCATGTTATGCTTATATTATCGATAGAACGACAATTACTGTACTTATTACTGCTATTATTATCAATCTAACTCGTATTATTAGCCATATTATGCTTATATGATCGATGGAATGAGAACTACTATACTCACTACTCTTAGTATTATCACTCTAACTCATATTATTAGCCATATTATGCTTATATGATCGAGAGAACGACAATTACTATACTTATTACTCTTATTATTATCAATCTAACTCATATTATTAGCCATATTATGCTTATATGATCGATAGAACGACAATTACTATACTTATTACTCTTATTATTATGAATCTAACTCATATTATTAGCCATATTAAGCAGATATGATCGATAGAGCTACAATTACTATACTCATTACTCTTATTATTATCAATCTAACTCATACTATTAGCCATATTATGCTTATATGATCGATAGAACGACAATTACTATACTTATTACTCTTATTATTGTCAATCTAACTCATATTATTAGCCATATTGTGCTTATATGAGCGATAGAACGACAATTACTATATTTATTACACCCACTATTATCAATCTAACTCATATTATTAACCATATTATGCAGATATGATCGATAGAACGACAATTACTATACTTATTACTGTTATTATTATCAATCTAACTCATATTATTAACCATATTATGCAGATATGATCGATAGAACGACCAATACTATACTTATTACGCTTATTATTATCAATCTAACTCATATTATTAACCATATTATGCAGATATGATCGATAGAACGACAATTACTATTCCTATTACTCTTATTATTATCAGTCTAACTCATGCTATTAGCCATATTATGGTTATATGATCGATATAACGACAATTACTATACTTATTACTCTTATTATTATCAATCTAACTCATATTATTAACCATATTATGCAGATATGATCGATAGAACGACAATTACTATACTTATTACTGTTATTATTATCAATCTAACTCATATTATTAACCATATTATGCAGATATGATCGATAGAACGACCAATACTATACTTATTACGCTTATTATTATCAATCTAACTCATATTATTAACCATATTATGCAGATATGATCGATAGAACGACAATTACTATTCCTATTACTCTTATTATTATCAGTCTAACTCATGCTATTAGCCATATTATGGTTATATGATCGATATAACGACAATTACTATACTTATTACTCTTATTATTATCAATCTAACTCATATTATTAGCCATATTATGCTTATATGATCGATAGAATGAGAATTACTATACTCACTACTCTTAGTATTATCAATCTAACTCATATTATTAGCCATATTATGCTTATATGATCGATAGAACGAGAATTACTATACTCACTACTCTTAGTATTATCAATCTAACTCATATTATTAGCCATATTATGCTTATATTATCGATAGAACGACAATTACTATACTTATTACTGTTATTATTGTCAATCTAACTCATATTATTAGCCATATTATGCTTAAATGATCGATAGAACGACAATTACTATACTCATTACTCTTATTATTATCAATCTAACTCATATTATTAGCCATATTATGCTTAAATGATAGATAGAACTACAATTACTATACACATTACTCTTATTATTATCAATCTAACTCATATTATTAGCCATATTATGCTTATATGATCGATAGAATGAGAATTACTATACTCACTACTCTTAGTATTATCACTCTAACTCATATTATTAGCCTTATTATGCTTATATGATCGATAGAACGACAATTACTGTACTTATTACTCTTATTATTATCAATCTAACTCATATTATTAGCCATATTATGCTTATATGATCGATAGAACGAGAATTACTATACTCACTACTCTTAGTATTATCAATCTAACTCATATTATTAGCCATATTATGGTTATATTATCGATAGAACGACAATTACTATACTTATTACTGTTATTATTATGAATCTAACTCATATTATTAACCATATTATGCAGATATGATCGATAGAACTGCAATTACTATACTCATTACTCTTATTATTATCTATCTAACTCATATTATTAGCCATCTTATGCTTATATGATCGATAGAATGAGAATTACTATACTCACTACTCTTAGTATTATCAATCTAACTCATATTATTAGCCATATTATGCTTATATGATCGATAGAACGACAATTACTATACTGACTACTCTTAGTATTATCAATCTAACTCATATTATTAGCCATATTATGCTTATATGATCGATAGAACGAGAATTACTATACTCACTACTCTTAGTATTATCAATCTAACTCATATTATTAGCCATATTATGCTTATATTATCGATAGAACGACAATTACTATACTTATTACTGTTATTATTATCAATCTGACTCATATTATTAGCCATATTGTGCTTAAATGACCGATAGAACGACAATTACTGTACTTATTACTCTTATTATTATCAATCTAACTCATATTATTAGCCATATTATGCTTATATGATCGATAGAACGACAAATACTATACTTATTACTCTTATTATTATCAATCTAACTCATATTATTAACCATATTATGCAGATATGATCGATAGAACTACAATTACTATACTCATTACTCTTATTATTATCAATCTAACTCATATTATTAGCCATATTATGCTTCAATGATCGATAGAACTACAATTACTATACTCATTACTCTTATTATTATCAATCTAACTCATATTATTAGCCATATTATGCTTATATGATCGATAGAACGAGAATTGCTATACCCACTACTCTTAGTATTATCAATCTAACTCATATTATTAGCCATATTATGCTTAAATGATCGATAGAACGACAATTACTATACTTATTACTCTTATTATTATCAATCTAACTCGTATTATTAGCCATATTATGCTTATATGATCGATAGAACGACAATTACTATACTCACTACTCTTAGTATTATCAATCTAACTCATATTATTAGCCATATTATGCTTATATGATCGATAGAACGACAATTACTATACTCACTACTCTTAGTATTATCAATCTAACTCATATTATTAGCCATGTTATGCTTATATTATCGATAGAACGACAATTACTGTACTTATTACTGCTATTATTATCAATCTAACTCATATTATTAGCCATATTATGCTTATATGATCGATGGAATGAGAACTACTATACTCACTACTCTTAGTATTATCACTCTAACTCATATTATTAGCCATATTATGCTTATATGATCGAGAGAACGACAATTACTATACTTATTACTCTTATTATTATGAATCTAACTCATATTATTAGCCATATTAAGCAGATATGATCGATAGAGCTACAATTACTATACTCATTACTCTTATTATTATCAATCTAACTCATACTATTAGCCATATTATGCTTATATGATCGATAGAACGAGAATTACTATACTCACTACTCTTAGTATTATCAATCTAACTCATATTATTAGCCATATTATGCTTATATTCTCGATAGAACGACAATTACTATACTTATTACTGTTATTATTATCAATCTAACTCATATTATTAGCCATATTATGCTTATATGATCGATAGAACGACAATTACTATAGTTATTACTCTTATTATTATCAATCTAACTCATGTTATTAGCCATACTGTGCTAATATGAGCGATAGAACGACAATTACTATATTTATTACACTCACTATTATCAATCTAACTCATATTATTAATCATATTATGCAGATATGATCGATAGAACGACAATTACTATACTTATTACTCTTATTATTATCAATCTAACTCGTATTATTAGCCAATTTATGCTTATATGATCGATAGAACGACAAATACTATAATTATTACTCTTATTATTATCAATCTAACTCATAGTATTAGCCATATTATGCTTATATGATCGATAGAACGACAATTACTATACTCACTACTCTTAGTATTATCAATCTAACTCATATTATTAGCCATATTATGCTTATATTATCGATAGAACGACAATTACTATACTTATTACTCTTATTATTATCAATCTAACTCATATTATTAGCCATATTATGCTAATATGAGCGATAGAACGACAATTACTATATTTATTACACTCACTATTATCAATCTAACTCATATTATTAACCATATTATGCAGATATGATCGATAGAACGACAATTACTATACTTATTACTCTTATTATTATCAATCTAACTCGTATTATTAGCCATATTATGCTTATATGATCGAGAGAACGACAATTACTATACCTATTACTCTTATTATTATCAATCTAACTCATATTATTAGCCATATTATGCTTATATGATCGATAGAACGACAATTACTATACTTATTACTCTTATTATTATGAATCTAACTCATATTATTAGCCATATTATGCTTATATGATCGATAGAACGACAAATACTATACCTATTACTCTTATTATTATCAATCTAACTGATATTATTAACCATATTATGCAGATATGATCGATAGAACTACAATTACTATACTTATTACACTCACTATTATCAATCTAACTCATATTATTAAACATATTATGCAGATATGATCGATAGAACGACAATTACTATACTCATTACTCTTATTATCATCAATCTAACTCATGCTATTAGCCATATTATGGTTATATGATCGATATAACGACAATTACTATACTTATTACTCTTATTATTATCAATCTAACTCATATTATTAGCCATATTGTGCTTATATGATCGATCGAACGACAATTACTATACTTATTACTCTTATTATTATAAATCTAACTCATATTATTAGCCATATTATGCTTATATGATCGATAGAACGACAATTACTATACTTATTACTCTTATTATTATGAATCTAACTCATATTAATAGCCATATTATGCAGATATGATCGATAGAACTACAATTACTATACTTATTACACTCACTATTATCAATCTAACTCATATTATTAACCATATTATGCAGATATGATCGATAGCACGACATTTACTATACTTATTACTCTTATTATTATCAACCTAACTCATATTATTAGCCATATTATGCTTATATGATCGATAGAACGACAATTACAATACTTATTATTCTTATTTTTATCAACCGAACTCATATTATTCGCCATATTATGCTTAAATGATCGATAGAACGACAATTACTATACTTATTACTCTTATTATTATGAATCTTACTCATATTATTAGCCATATTATGCTTATATGATCGATAGAACGACAATTACTACACTTATTACTGTTATTATTATGAATCTGACTCATATTATTAGCCATATTATGCTTATATGATCGATAGACCTACAATTACTATACTCATTACTCTTATTATTATCAATCCAACTCATATTATTACCCGTATTATGCTGATATGATCGATAGAACGACATTCACTATACTTATTACACTCACTATTATCAATCTAACTCATATTATTAACCATATTATGCAGATATGATCGATAGAACGACAATTACTATACTTATTACTCTTATTATTATCACTCTAACTCATATTATTAGCCATATTATGCTTATATGATCGAGAGAACGACAATTACTATACTTATTACTCTTATTATTATCAATCTAACTCATATTATTAGCCATATTATGCTTATATGATCGATAGAACGACAATTACTATACTTATTACTCTTATTATTATGAATCTAACTCATATTATTAGCCATATTATGCTTATATGATCGATAGAACGACAAATGCTATACCTATTACTCTTATTATTATCAATCTAACTCATATTATTAACCATATTATGCCGATATGATCGATAGAACTACAATTACTATACTTATTACACTCACTATTATCAATCTAACTCATATTATTAAACATATTATACAGATATGATCGATAGAACGACAATTACTATACTTATTACTCTTATTATTATCAATCTAACTCATATTATTAGCCATATTATGCTTATATGATCGATAGAACGAGAATTACTATACTCACTACTCTTAGTATTATCACTCTAACTCATATTATTAGCCATATTATGCTTATATGATCGATAGAACGACAATTACTATACTTATTACTCTTATTATTATGAATCTAACTCATATTATTAGCCATATTATGCTTATATGATCGATAGAACGACAAATACTATACTTATTACTCTTATTATTATGAGTCTAACTCATATTATTAGCCATATTATGCTTATATGATCGATAGAACGACAAATACTATACTTATTACTCTTATTATTATCAATCTAACTCATATTATTAACCATATTATGCAGATATGATCGATAGAATGAGAATTACTATACTCACTACTCTTAGTATTATCACTCTAACTCATATTATTAGCCTTATTATGCTTATACGATCGATAGAACGACAATTACTGTACTTATTACTCTTATTATTATCAATCTAACTCATATTATTAGCCATATTATGCTTATATGATCGATAGAACGAGAATTACTATACTCACTACTCTTAGTATTATCAATCTAACTCATATTATTAGCCATATTATGGTTATATTATCGATAGAACGACAATTACTATACTTATTACTGTTATTATTATGAATCTAACTCATATTATTAACCATATTATGCAGATATAATCGATAGAACTGCAATTACTATACTCATTACTCTTATTATTATCTATCTAACTCATATTATTAGCCATATTATGCTTATATGATCGATAGAATGAGAATTACTATACTCACTACTCTTAGTATTATCAATCTAACTCATATTATTAGCCATATTATGCTTATATGATCGATAGAACGACAATTACTATACTCACTATTCTTAGTATTATCAATCTAACTCATATTATTAGCCATATTATGCTTATATGATCGATAGAACGAGAATTACTATACTCACTACTCTTAGTATTATCAATCTAACTCATATTATTAGCCATATTATGCTTATATTATCGATAGAACGACAATTACTATACTTATTACTGTTATTATTATCAATCTGACTCATATTATTAGCCATATTATGCTTAAATGACCGATAGAACGACAATTACTGTACTTATTACTCTTATTATTATCAATCTAACTCATATTATTAGCCATGTTATGCTTATATGATCGATAGAACGACAAATACTATACTTATTACTCTTATTATTATCAATCTAACTCATATTATTAACCATATTATGCAGATATGATCGATAGAACTACAATTACTATACTCATTACTCTTATTATTATCAATCTAACTCATATTATTAGCCATATTATGCTTCAATGATCGATAGAACTACAATTACTATACTCATTACTCTTATTATTATCAATCTAACTCATATTATTAGCCATATTATGCTTATATGATCGATAGAACGAGAATTGCTATACCCACTACTCTTAGTATTATCAATCTAACTCATATTATTAGCCATATTATGCTAAAATGATCGATAGAACGACAATTACTATACTTATTACTCTTATTATTATCAATCTAACTCGTATTATTAGCCATATTATGCTTATATGATCTTTAGAACGACAATTACTATACTCACTACTCTTAGTATTATCAACCTAACTCATATTATTAGCCATATTATGGTTATATTATCGGTAGAACGACAATTACTATACTTATTACTGTTATTATTATGAATCTAAATCATATTATTAACCATATTATGCAGATATGATCGATAGAACTACAATTACTATACTCATTACTCTTATTATTATCTATCTAACTCATATTATTAGCCATATTATGCTTATATGATCGATAGAACGACAATTACTATAGTTATTACTCTTATTATTATCAATCTAACTCATGTTATTAGCCATATTGTGCTAATATGAGCGATAGAACGACAATTACTATATTTATTACACTCACTATTATCAATCTAACTCATATTATTAACCATATTATGCAGATATGATCGATAGAACGACAATTACTATACTTATTACTCTTATTATTATCAATCTAACTCGTATTATTAGCCATATTATGCTTATATGATCGATAGAACGACAAATACTATAATTATTACTCTTATTATTATCAATCTAACTCATATTATTAGCCATATTATGCTTATATGATCGATAGAACGACAATTACTATACTCACTACTCTTAGTATTATCAATCTAACTCATATTATTAGCCATATTATGCTTATATTATCGATAGAACGACAATTACTGTACTTATTACTGCTATTATTATCAATCTAACTCATATTATTAGCCATATTATGCTTATATGATCGATGGAATGAGAATTACTATACTCACTACTCTTAGTATTATCACTCTAACTCATATTATTAGCCATATTATGCTTATATGATCGAGAGAACGACAATTACTATACTTATTACTCTTATTATTATCAATCTAACTCATATTATTAGCCATATTATGCTTATATGATCGATAGAACGACAATTACTATACTTATTACTCTTATTATTATGAATCTAACTCATATTATTAGCCATATTATGCTTATATGATCGATAGAACGACAAATACTATACCTATTACTCTTATTATTATCAATCTAACTCATATTATTAACCATATTATACAGATATGATCGATAGAACTACAATTACTATACTTATTACACTCACTATTATCAATCTAACTCATATTATTAAACATATTATGCAGATATGATCGATATAACGACAATTACTATACTCATTACTCTTATTATTATCAATCTAACTCATGCTATTAGCCATATTATGGTTATATGATCGATATAACGACAATTACTATACTTATTACTCTTATTATTATCAATCTAACTCATATTATTAGCCATATTGTGCTTATATGATCGATCGAACGACAATTACTATACTTATTACTCTTATTATTATAAATCTAACTCATATTATTAGCCATATTATGCTTATATGATCGATAGAACGACAATTACTATACTTATTACTCTTATTATTATGAATCTAACTCATATTATTTGCCATATTATGCAGATATGATCGATAGAACTACAATTACTATACTTATTACACTCACTATTATCAATCTAACTCATATTATTAACCATATTATGCAGATATGATCGATAGCACGACATTTACTATACTTATTACTCTTATTATTATCAACCTAACTCATATTATTAGCCATATTATGCTTATATGATCGATAGAACGACAATTACAATACTTATTATTCTTATTTTTATCAACCCAACTCATATTATTCGCCATATTATGCTTAAATGATCGATAGAACGACAATTACTATACTTATTACTCTTATTATTATCAATCCAACTCATATTATTACCCGTATTATGCTGATATGATCGATAAAACGACATTCACTATACTTATTACACTCACTATTATCAATCTAACTCATATTATTAACCATATTATGCAGATATGATCGATAGAACGACAATTACTATACTTATTACTCTTATTATTATCACTCTAACTCATATTATTAGCCATATTATGCTTATATGATCGAGAGAACGACAATTACTATACTTATTACTCTTATTATTATCAATCTAACTCATATTATTAGCCATATTATGCTTATATGATCGATAGAACGACAATTACTATACTTATTACTCTTATTATTATGAATCTAACTCATATTATTAGCCATATTATGCTTATATGATCGATAGAACGACAAATACTATACCTATTACTCTTATTATTATCAATCTAACTCATATTATTAACCATATTATGCCGATATGATCGATAGAACTACAATTACTATACTTATTACACTCACTATTATCAATCTAACTCATATTATTAAACATATTATGCAGATATGATCGATAGAACGACAATTACTATACTTATTACTCTTATTATTATCAATCTAACTCATATTATTAGCCATATTATGCTTATATGATCGATAGAACGAGAATTACTATACTCACTACTCTTAGTATTATCACTCTAACTCATATTATTAGCCATATTATGCTTATATGATCGATAGAACGACAATTACTATACTTATTACTCTTATTATTATGAATCTAACTCATATTATTAGCCATATTATGCTTATATGATCGATAGAACGACAAATACTATACTTATTACTCTTATTATTATGAGTCTAACTCATATTATTAGCCATATTATGCTTATATGATCGATAGAACGACAAATACTATACTTATTACTCTTATTATTATCAATCTAACTCATATTATTAACCATATTATGCAGATATGATCGATAGAATGAGAATTACTATACTCACTACTCTTAGTATTATCACTCTAACTCATATTATTAGCCTTATTATGCTTATACGATCGATAGAACGACAATTACTGTACTTATTACTCTTATTATTATCAATCTAACTCATATTATTAGCCATATTATGCTTATATGATCGATAGAACGAGAATTACTATACTCACTACTCTTAGTATTATCAATCTAACTCATATTATTAGCCATATTATGGTTATATTATCGATAGAACGACAATTACTATACTTATTACTGTTATTATTATGAATCTAACTCATATTATTAACCATATTATGCAGATATGATCGATAGAACTGCAATTACTATACTCATTACTCTTATTATTATCTATCTAACTCATATTATTAGCCATATTATGCTTATATGATCGATAGAATGAGAATTACTATACTCACTACTCTTAGTATTATCAATCTAACTCATATTATTAGCCATATTATGCTTATATGATCGATAGAACGACAATTACTATACTCACTACTCTTAGTATTATCAATCTAACTCATATTATTAGCCATATTATGCTTATATGATCGATAGAACGAGAATTACTATACTCACTACTCTTAGTATTATCAATCTAACTCATATTATTAGCCATATTATGCTTATATTATCGATAGAACGACAATTACTACACTTATTACTGTTATTATTATCAATCTGACTCATATTATTAGCCATATTATGCTTAAATGACCGATAGAACGACAATTACTGTACTTATTACTCTTATTATTATCAATCTAACTCATATTATTAGCCATGTTATGCTTATATGATCGATAGAACGACAAATACTATACTTATTACTCTTATTATTATCAATCTAACTCATATTATTAACCATATTATGCAGATATGATCGATAGAACTACAATTACTATACTCATTACTCTTATTATTATCAATCTAACTCATATTATTAGCCATATTATGCTTCAATGATCGATAGAACTACAATTACTATACTCATTACTCCTATTATTATCAATCTAACTCATATTATTAGCCATATTATGCTTATATGATCGATAGAACGAGAATTGCTATACCCACTACTCTTAGTATTATCAATCTAACTCATATTATTAGCCATATTATGCTAAAATGATCGATAGAACGACAATTACTATACTTATTACTCTTATTATTATCAATCTAACTCGTATTATTAGCCATATTATGCTTATATGATCTTTAGAACGACAATTACTATACTCACTACTCTTAGTATTATCAACCTAACTCATATTATTAGCCATATTATGGTTATATTATCGGTAGAACGACAATTACTATACTTATTACTGTTATTATTATGAATCTAACTCATATTATTAACCATATTATGCAGATATGATCGATAGAACTACAATTACTATACTCATTACTCTTATTATTATCTATCTAACTCATATTATTAGCCATATGATGCTTATATGATCGATAGAACGACAATTACTATAGTTATTACTCTTATTATTATCAATCTAACTCATGTTATTAGCCATATTGTGCTAATATGAGCGATAGAACGACAATTACTATATTTATTACACTCACTATTATCAATCTAACTCATATTATTAACCATATTATGCAGATATGATCGATAGAACGACAATTACTATACTTATTACTCTTATTATTATCAATCTAACTCGTATTATTAGCCATATTATGCTTATATGATCGATAGAACGACAAATACTATAATTATTACTCTTATTATTATCAATCTAACTCATATTATTAGCCATATTATGCTTATATGATCGATAGAACGACAATTACTATACTCACTACTCTTAGTATTATCAATCTAACTCATATTATTAGCCATATTATGCTTATATTATCGATAGAACGACAATTACTGTACTTATTACTGCTATTATTATCAATCTGACTCATATTATTAGCCATATTATGCTTATATGATCGATGGAATGAGAATTACTATACTCACTACTCTTAGTATTATCACTCTAACTCATATTATTAGCCATATTATGCTTATATGATCGAGAGAACGACAATTACTATACTTATTACTCTTATTATTATCAATCTAACTCATATTATTAGCCATATTATGCTTATATGATCGATAGAACGACAATTACTATACTTATTACTCTTATTATTATGAATCTAACTCATATTATTAGCCATATTATGCTTATATGATCGATAGAACGACAAATACTATACCTATTACTCTTATTATTATCAATCTAACTCATATTATTAACCATATTATACAGATATGATCGATAGAACTACAATTACTATACTTATTACACTCACTATTATCAATCTAACTCATATTATTAAACATATTATGCAGATATGATCGATATAACGACAATTACTATACTCATTACTCTTATTATTATCAATCTAACTCATGCTATTAGCCATATTATGGTTATATGATCGATATAACGACAATTACTATACTTATTACTCTTATTATTATCAATCTAACTCATATTATTAGCCATATTGTGCTTATATGATCGATCGAA
Source organism: Megachile rotundata (assembly GCF_050947335.1). Classification (NCBI taxonomy): domain Eukaryota; kingdom Metazoa; phylum Arthropoda; class Insecta; order Hymenoptera; family Megachilidae; genus Megachile; species Megachile rotundata. The sequence continues at coordinate 115,366 of NW_027473647.1, forward strand.
CGACAATTACTATACTTATTACTCTTATTATTATAAATCTAACTCATATTATTAGCCATATTATGCTTATATGATCGATAGAACGACAATTACTATACTTATTACTCTTATTATTATGAATCTAACTCATATTATTAGCCATATTATGCAGATATGATCGATAGAACTACAATTACTATACTTATTACACTCACTATTATCAATCTAACTCATATTATTAACCATATTATGCAGATATGATCGATAGCACGACATTTACTATACTTATTACTCTTATTATTATCAACCTAACTCATATTATTAGCCATATTATGCTTATATGATCGATAGAACGACAATTACAATACTTATTATTCTTATTTTTATCAACCCAACTCATATTATTCGCCATATTATGCTTAAATGATCGATAGAACGACAATTACTATACTTATTACTCTTATTATTATCAATCCAACTCATATTATTACCCGTATTATGCTGATATGATCGATAAAACGACATTCACTATACTTATTACACTCACTATTATCAATCTAACTCATATTATTAACCATATTATGCAGATATGATCGATAGAACGACAATTACTATACTTATTACTCTTATTATTATCACTCTAACTCATATTATTAGCCATATTATGCTTATATGATCGAGAGAACGACAATTACTATACTTATTACTCTTATTATTATCAATCTAACTCATATTATTAGCCATATTATGCTTATATGATCGATAGAACGACAATTACTATACTTATTACTCTTATTATTATGAATCTAACTCATATTATTAGCCATATTATGCTTATATGATCGATAGAACGACAAATACTATACCTATTACTCTTATTATTATCAATCTAACTCATATTATTAACCATATTATGCCGATATGATCGATAGAACTACAATTACTATACTTATTACACTCACTATTATCAATCTAACTCATATTATTAACCATATTATGCAGATATGATCGATAGCACGACATTTACTATACTTATTACTCTTATTATTATCAACCTAACTCATATTATTAGCCATATTATGCTTATATGATCGATAGAACGACAATTACAATACTTATTATTCTTATTTTTATCAACCCAACTCATATTATTCGCCATATTATGCTTAAATGATCGATAGAACGACAATTACTATACTTATTACTCTTATTATTATGAATCTTACTCATATTATTAGCCATATTATGCTTATATGATCGATAGAACGACAATTACTATACTTATTACTGTTATTATTATGAATCTGACTCATATTATTAGCCATATTATGCTTATATGATCGATAGACCTACAATTACTATACTCATTAATCTTATTATTATCAATCCAACTCATATTATTACCCGTATTATGCTGATATGATCGATAGAACGACAATTACTATACTTATTACTCTTATTATTATCAATCTAACTCATATTATTAGCCATATTATGCTTATATGATCGATAGAACGAGAATTACTATACTTATTACTCTTATTATTATGAATCTAACTCATATTATTAGCCATATTATGCTTATATGATCGATAGAACGACAAATACTATACTTATTACTCTTATTATTATGAGTCTAACTCATATTATTAGCCATATTATGCTTATATGATCGATAGAACGACAATTACTATACTTATTACTCTTATTATTATCAATCTAACTCATATTATTAGCCATATTGTGCTTATATGATCGATCGAACGACAATTACTATACTTATTACTCTTATTATTATAAATCTAACTCATATTATTAGCCATATTATGCTTATATGATCGATAGAACGACAATTACTATACTTATTACTCTTATTATTATGAATCTAACTCATATTATTAGCCATATTATGCAGATATGATCGATAGAACTACAATTACTATACTTATTACACTCACTATTATCAATCTAACTCATATTATTAACCATATTATGCAGATATGATCGATAGCACGACATTTACTATACTTATTACTCTTATTATTATCAACCTAACTCATATTATTAGCCATATTATGCTTATATGATCGATAGAACGACAATTACAATACTTATTATTCTTATTTTTATCAACCCAACTCATATTATTCGCCATATTATGCTTAAATGATCGATAGAACGACAATTACTATACTTATTACTCTTATTATTATGAATCTTACTCATATTATTAGCCATATTATGCTTATATGATCGATAGAACGACAATTACTATACTTATTACTGTTATTATTATGAATCTGACTCATATTATTAGCCATATTATGCTTATATGATCGATAGACCTACAATTACTATACTCATTACTCTTATTATTATCAATCCAACTCATATTATTACCCGTATTATGCTGATATGATCGATAGAACGACAATTACTATACTTATTACTCTTATTATTATCAATCTAACTCATATTATTAGCCATATTATGCTTATATGATCGATAGAACGAGAATTACTATACTTATTACTCTTATTATTATGAATCTAACTCATATTATTAGCCATATTATGCTTATATGATCGATAGAACGACAAATACTATACTTATTACTCTTATTATTATGAGTCTAACTCATATTATTAGCCATATTATGCTTATATGATCGATAGAACGACAAATACTATACTTATTACTCTTATTATTATCAATCTAACTCATATTATTAACCATATTATGCAGATATGATCGATAGAATGAGAATTACTATACTCACTACTCTTAGTATTATCACTCTAACTCATATTATTAGCCTTATTATGCTTATACGATCGATAGAACGACAATTACTACACTTATTACTGTTATTATTATGAATCTGACTCATATTATTAGCCATATTATGCTTATATGATCGATAGACCTACAATTACTATACTCATTACTCTTATTATTATCAATCCAACTCATATTATTACCCGTATTATGCTGATATGATCGATAGAACGACATTCACTATACTTATTACACTCACTATTATCAATCTAACTCATATTATTAACCATATTATGCAGATATGATCGATAGAACGACAATTACTATACTTATTACTCTTATTATTATCAATCTAACTCATATTATTAGCCATATTATGCTTATATGATCGATAGAACGAGAATTACTATACTCACTACTCTTAGTATTATCAATCTAACTCATATTATTAGCCATATTATGGTTATATTATCGATAGAACGACAATTACTATACTTATTACTGTTATTATTATGAATCTAACTCATATTATTAACCATATTATGCAGATATGATCGATAGAACTGCAATTACTATACTCATTACTCTTATTATTATCTATCTAACTCATATTATTAGCCATATTATGCTTATATGATCGATAGAATGAGAATTACTATACTCACTACTCTTAGTATTATCAATCTAACTCATATTATTAGCCATATTATGCTTATATGATCGATAGAACGACAATTACTATACTCACTACTCTTAGTATTATCAATCTAACTCATATTATTAGCCATATTATGCTTATATGATCGATAGAACGAGAATTACTATACTCACTACTCTTAGTATTATCAATCTAACTCATGCTATTAGCCATATTATGCTTATATGATCGATAGAACGACAATTACTATACTTATTACTCTTATTATTATGAATCTAACTCATATTATTAGCCATATTATGCTTATATGATCGATAGAACGACAAATACTATACCTATTACTCTTATTATTATCAATCTAACTCATATTATTAACCATATTATGCCGATATGATCGATAGAACTACAATTACTATACTTATTACACTCACTATTATCAATCTAACTCATATTATTAAACATATTATGCAGATATGATCGATAGAACGACAATTACTATACTCATTACTCTTATTATTATCAATCCAACTCATATTATTACCCGTATTATGCTGATATGATCGATAGAACGACATTCACTATACTTATTACACTCACTATTATCAATCTAACTCATATTATTAACCATATTATGCAGATATGATCGATAGAACGACAATTACTATACTTATTACTCTTATTATTATCATTCAAACTCATATTATTAACCATATTAAGCAGATATGATCGATAGAGCTACAATTACTATACTCATTACTCTTATTATTATCAATCTAACTCATATTATTAACCATATTATGCAGATATGATCGATCGAACGACAATTACTATACTTTTTACACTTATTATTATCAATCTAACTCATATTATTAGCCATATTATGCTTATATGATCGATAGAACGACAATTACTATACTTATTACTCTTATTATTGTCAATCTAGCTCATACTATTAGCCATATTGTGCTTATATGAGCGATAGAACGACAATTACTATACTCATTACTCTTATTATTATCAATCTAACTTATGCTATTAGCCATATTATGGTTATATGATCGATATAACGACAATTACTATACTTATTACTCTTATTATTATCAATCTAACTCATATTATTAGCCATATTATGCTTATATGATCGATAGAACGAGAATTACTATACTCACTACTCTTAGTATTATCACTCTAACTCATATTATTAGCAATATTATGCTTATATGATCGATAGAACGACAATTACTATACTTATTACTCTTATTATTATGAATCTAACTCATATTATTAGCCATATTATGCTTATATGATCGATAGAACGACAAATACTATACTTATTACTCTTATTATTATGAGTCTAACTCATATTATTAGCCATATTATGCTTATATGATCGATAGAACGACAAATACTATACTTATTACTCTTATTATTATCAATCTAACTCATATTATTAACCATATTATGCAGATATGATCGATAGAACGACCAATACTATACTTATTACGCTTATTATTATCAATCTAACTCATATTATTAACCATATTATGCAGATATGATCGATAGAACTACAATTACTATACTTATTACACTCACTATTATCAATCTAACTCATATTATTAACCATATTATGCAGATATGATCGATAGCACGACATTTACTATACTTATTACTCTTATTATTATCAACCTAACTCATATTATTAGCCATATTATGCTTATATGATCGATAGAACGACAATTACTATACTTATTATTCTTATTTTTATCAACCCAACTCATATTATTCGCCATATTATGCTTAAATGATCGATAGAACGACAATTACTATACTTATTACTCTTATTATTATGAATCTTACTCATATTATTAGCCATATTATGCTTATATGATCGATAGAACGACAATTACTATACTTATTACTGTTATTATTATGAATCTGACTCATATTATTAGCCATATTATGCTTATATGATCGATAGACCTACAATTACTATACTCATTACTCTTATTATTATCAATCCAACTCACATTATTACCCGTATTATGCTGATATGATCGATAGAACGACATTCACTATACTTATTACACTCACTATTATCAATCTAACTCATATTATTAACCATATTATGCAGATATGATCGATAGAACGACAATTACTATACTTATTACTCTTATTATTATCATTCTAACTCATATTATTAACCATATTAAGCAGATATGATCGATAGAGCTACAATTACTATACTCATTACTCTTATTATTATCAATCTAACTCATGCTATTAGCCATATTATGGTTATATGATCGATATAACGACAATTACTATACTTATTACTCTTATTATTATCAATCTAACTCATATTATTAGCCATATTATGCTTATATGATCGATAGAACGACAATTACTATACTTATTATTCTTATTTTTATCAACCCAACTCATATTATTCGCCATATTATGCTTAAATGATCGATAGAACGACAATTACTATACTTATTACTCTTATTATTATGAATCTTACTCATATTATTAGCCATATTATGCTTATATGATCGATAGAACGACAATTACTATACTTATTACTGTTATTATTATGAATCTGACTCATATTATTAACCATATTATGCAGATATGATCGATAGAACGACAATTACTATACTTATTACTCTTATTATTATCATTCTAACTCATATTATTAACCATATTAAGCAGATATGATCGATAGAGCTACAATTACTATACTCATTACTCTTATTATTATCAATCTAACTCATGCTATTAGCCATATTATGGTTATATGATCGATATAACGACAATTACTATACTTATTACTCTTATTATTATCAATCTAACTCATATTATTAGCCATATTATGCTTATATGATCGATAGAACGACAATTACTATACTTATTACTCTTATTATTATCAATCTAACTCATATTATTAGCCATATTGTGCTTATATGAGCGATAGAACGACATTTACTATATTTATTGCACTCACTTTTATCAATCTAACTCACATTATTAGCCATATTATGCTTATATGATCGATAGTACGACAATTACTATACTCATTACTCTTATTATTATCAATCTAACTCATATTATTAACCATATTATGCAGATATGATCGATCGAACGACAATTACTATACTTATTACTCTTATTATTATGAATCTAACTCATATTATTAGCCATATTATGCTTATATTATCGACAGATCGACAATTACTATACTTATTACTGTTATTATTATCAATCTAACTCATATTATTAGCCATATTATGCTTATATGATCGATAGAATGAGAATTACTACACTCACTACTCTTAGTATTATCACTCTAACTCATATTATTAGCCATATTATGCTTATATGATCGATAGAACGAGAATTACTATACTCACTACTCTTAGTATTATCAACCTAACTCATATTACTAGCCATATTATGGTTATATTATCGGTACAACGACAATTACTATACTTATTACTGTTATTATTATGAATCTAACTCATATTATTAACCATATTATGCAGTTATGATCGATAGAACTACAATTACTATACTCATTACTCTTATTATTATCTATCTAACTCATATTATTAGCCATATTATGCTTATATGATCGATAGAATGAGAATTACTATACTCACTACTCTTAGTATTATCAATCTAACTCACATTATTAGCCATATTATGCTTATATGATCGATAGTACGACAATTACTATACTCATTACTCTTATTATTATCAATCTAACTCATATTATTAACCATATTATGCAGATATGATCGATCGAACGACAATTACTATACTTATTACTCTTATTATTATGAATCTAACTCATATTATTAGCCATATTATGCTTATATTATCGACAGATCGACAATTACTATACTTATTACTGTTATTATTATCAATCTAACTCATATTATTAGCCATATTATGCTTATATGATCGATAGAATGAGAATTACTACACTCACTACTCTTAGTATTATCACTCTAACTCATATTATTAGCCATATTATGCTTATATGATCGAGAGAACGACAATTACTATACTTATCACTCTTATTATTATCAATCTAACTCATATTATTAGCCATATTATGCTTATATGATCGATAGAACGAGAATTACTATACTCACTACTCTTAGTATTATCAACCTAACTCATATTACTAGCCATATTATGGTTATATTATCGGTACAACGACAATTACTATACTTATTACTGTTATTATTATGAGTCTAACTCATATTATTAACCATATTATGCAGTTATGATCGATAGAACTACAATTACTATACTCATTACTCTTATTATTATCTATCTAACTCATATTATTAGCCATATTATGCTTATATGATCGATAGAATGAGAATTACTATACTCACTACTCTTAGTATTATCAATCTAACTCATATTATTAGCCATATTATGCTTAAATGATCGATAGAACTACAATTACTATACTCATTACTCTTATTATTATCAATCTAACTCATATTATTAGCCATATTATGCTTAAATGATCGATAGAACTACAATTACTATACTCATTACTCATATTATTATCAATCTAACTCATATTGTTAACCATATTATGCAGATATGATCGATAGAACGACAATTACTATACTTATTACTCTTATTATTATCAATCTAACTCGTATTATTAGCCATATTATGCTTATATGATCGATAGAACGACAAATACTATACTTATTACTCTTATTATTATCAATCTAACTCATATTATTAACCATATTATGCTAATATGATCGATAGAATGAGAATTACTATACTCACTACTCTTAGTATTATCACTCTAACTCATATTATTAGCCATATTATGCTTATATGATCGATAGTACGACAATTACTATACTTATTACACTTATTATTATCAATCTAACTCATATTATTAGCCATATTATGCTTATATGATCGATAGAACGACAATTACTATACTTATTACTCTTATTATTATCAATCTAACTCATATTATTAGCCATATTGTGCTTATATGAGCGATAGAACGACAATTACTATATTTATTGCACTCACTATTATCAATCCAACTCACATTATTAGCCATATTATGCTTATATGATCGATAGTACGACAATTACTATACTCATTACTCTTATTAGTATCAATCTAACTCATATTATTAGCCATATTATGCTTATATGATCGATAGAACGACAGTTACTATACTTATTACACTTATTATTATCAATCTAACTCATATTATTAGCCATATTATGCTTATATGATCGATAGAACGACAATTACTATACTTATTACTCTTATTATTATCAATCTAACTCATATTATTAGCCATATTATGCTTAAATGATCGATAGAACTACAATTACTATACTCATTACTCTTATTATTATCAATCTAACTCATATTGTTAACCATATTATGCAGATATGATCGATAGAACGACAATTACTATACTTATTACTCTTATTATTATCAATCTAACTGATATTATTAGCCATATTGTGCTTATATGATCGATAGAACGACAATTACTATACTTATTACACTTATTATTATCAATCTAACTCATATTATTAGCCATATTATGCTTATATGATCGATAGCTAGACAATTACTATACTTATTACTCTTATTATTATCAATCTAACTCATATTATTAGCCATATTGTGCTTATATGAGCGATAGAACGACAATTACTATATTTATTACACTCACTATTATCAATCTAACTCATATTATTAACCATATTATGCAGATATGATCGATAGAACGAGAATTACTATAGTCACTACCCTTAGTATTATCAATCTAACTCATATTATAAGCCATATTATGCTTATATGATCGATAGAACGACAATTACTATACTTATTACTCTTATTATTATCAATCTAACTCATATTATTAGCCATATTATGCTTATATGATCGATAGAACGAGAATTACTATACTCACTACTCTTAGTATTATCAACCTAACTCATATTATTAGCCATATTATGGTTATATTATCGGTAGAACGGACAATTACTATACTTATTACTGTTATTATTATGAATCTAACTCATATTATTAACCATATTATTGCAGTTATGATCGATAGAACTACAATTACTATACTCATTACTCTTAATATTATCTATCTAACTCTATTATTAGCCATATTATGCTTATATGATCGATAGAATGAGAATTACTATACTCACTACCTTAGTATTATCAATCTAACTCATATTATTAGCCATATTATGCTTAAATGATCGATAGAACTACAATTACTATACTCATTACTCTTATTATTATCAATCTAACTCATATTATTAGCCATATTGTGCTTATATGATCGATAGAACGACAATTACTATACTTATTACTCTTATTATTATCAATCTAACTCATATTATTAACCATATTATGCTAATATGATCGACAGAACGACAATTACTATACTTATTACTCTTATTATTATCAATCTAACTCATATTATTAGCATATTGTGCTTATATGAGCGATAGAACGACAATTACTATATTTATTACACTCATTAGTATCAATCTAACTCATATTATTAACCATATTATGCAGATATGATCGATAGAACTACAATTACTATACTCATTACTCTTATTATTATCTATCTAACTCATATTATTAGCCATATTATGCTTATATGATCGATAGAACGAGAATTACTATACTCACTACTCTTAGTGTTATCATCTAACTCGTATTATTAGCCATATTATGCTTATATGATCGATAGAACGACAAATACTATACTTATTACTCTTATTATTATCAATCTAACTCATATTATTAACCATATTATGCTAATATGATCGACAGAACGACAATTACTATACTTATTACACTCACTATTATCAATCTAACTCATATTATTAACCATATTATGCAGATATGATCGATAGCACGACATTTACTATACTTATTACTCTTATTATTATGAACCTAACCCATATTATTAGCCATATTATGCTTATATGATAGATAGATCGACAATTACTATACTTATTATTCTTATTTTTATCAACCCAACTCATATTATTCGCCATATTATGCTTAAATGATCGATAGAACGACAATTACTATACTTATTACTCTTATTATTATGAATCTTACTCATATTATTAGCCATATTATGCCTATATGATCGATAGAACTACAATTACTATACTCATTACTCTTATTATTATCAATTCAACTGATATTATTACCCATATTATGCTGATATGATCGATAGAACGACATTCACTATAGTTTATTACACTCAATATTATCAATCTAACTCATATTATTAACCATATTATGCAGATATGATCGATAGAACGACAATTACTATACTTGTTACTCTTATTATTATCAATCTAACTCATATTATAAGCCATATTATGCTTATATGATCGATAGTACGACAATTACTATACTCATTGCTCTTATTATTATCAATCTAACTCATATTATTAACCATATTATGCAATTATGATCGATAGAACGACAATTACTATACTCATTGCTCTTATTATTATCAATCTAACTCAGATTATTAACCATATTATGCAATTATGATCGATAGAACGACAATTACTATACTTATTACACTTATTATTATCAATCTAACTCATATTATTAGCCATATTATGCTTATATGATCGATAGAACGACAATTACTATACTTATTACTCTTATTATTATGAATCTTACTCATATTATTAGCCATATTATGCTTATATGATCGATAGAACTACAATTACTATACTCATTACTCTTATTATTATCTATCCAACTCATATTATTACCCATATTATGCTGATATGATCGATAGAACGACATTCACTATACTTATTACACTCACTATTATCAATCTAACTCATATTATTAACCATATTATGCAGATATGATCGATAGAACGACAATTACTATACTTATTACTCTTATTATTATCAATCTAACTCATATTATTAGCCATATTGTGCTTATATGAGCGATAGACCGACAATTACTATATTCATTGCACTCACTATTATCAATCTAACTCACATTATTAGCCATATTATGCTTATATGATCGATAGTACGACAATTACTATACTCATTACTCTTATTATTATCAATCTAACTCATATTATTAGCCATATTATGCTTATATGATCGATAGAATGAGAATTACTATACTCACTACTCTTAGTATTATCACTCTAACTCATATTATTAGCCATATTATGCTTATATGATCGATAGTACGACAATTACTATACTTATTACACTTATTATTATCAATCTAACTCATATTATTAGCCATATTATGCTTATATGATCGATAGAACGACAATCACTATACTTATTACTCTTATTATTATCAATCTAACTCATATTATTAGCCATATTGTGCTTATATGAGCGATAGAACGACAATTACTATATTTATTGCACTCACTATTATCAATCTAACTCACATTATTAGCCATATTATGCTTATATGATCGATAGTACGACAATTACTATACTCATTACTCTTATTATTATCAATCTAACTCATATTATTAGCCATATTATGCTTATATGATCGATAGAACGGCAATTACTATACTTATTACACTTATTATTATCAATCTAACTCATATCATTAGCCATATTATGCTTATATGATCGATAGAACGACAATTACTATACTTATTACTCTTATTATTATCAATCTAACTCATATTATTAGCCATATTGTGCTTATATGAGCGATAGAACGACAATTACTATATTTATTGCACTCACTATTATCAATCTAACTCACATTATTAGCCATATTATGCTTATATGATCGATAGTACGACAATTACTATACTCATTACTCTTATTATTATCAATCTAACTCATATTATTAACCATATTATGCAGATATGATCGATCGAACGACAATTACTATACTTTTTACACTTATTATTATCAATCTAACTCATATTATAAGCCATATTATGCTTATATGATCGATAGTACGACAATTACTATACTTATTATTCTTATTTTTATCAACCCAACTCATATTATTCGCCATATTATGCTTAAATGATCGATAGAACGACAATTACTATACTTATTACTCTTATTATTATGAATCTTACTCATATTATTAGCCATATTATGCCTATATGATCGATAGAACTACAATTACTATACTCATTACTCTTATTATTATCAATCCAACTGATATTATCACCCATATTATGCTGATATGATCGATAGAACGACATTCACTATACTTATTACACTCACTATTATCAATCTAACTCATATTATTAATCATATTAAGCAGATATGATCGATAGAGCTACAATTACTATACTCATTACTCTTATTATTATCAATCTAACTCATATTATTAGCCATATTATGCTTATATGATCGATAGAACGACAATTACTATACTTATTACTCTTATTATTATCAATCTAACTCATATTATTAGCCATATTGTGCTTATATGAGCGATAGAACGACAATTACTATACTTATTACACTCACTATTATCAATCTAACTCATATTATTAACCATATTATGCAGATATGATCGATAGAACGACAATTACTATACTCATTACTCTTATTATTATCAATCCAACTCATATTATTAGCCATATTATGCTTATATGATCGAGAGAACGAGAATTACTATAGTCACTACCCTTAGTATTATCAATCTAACTCATATTATAAGCCATATTATGCTTATATGATCGATAGAACGACAATTACTATACTTATTACTCTTATTATTATCAATCTAACTCATATTATTAGCCATATTATGCTTAAATGATCGATAGAACTACAATTACTATACTCATTACTCTTATTATTATCAATCTAACTCATATTGTTAACCATATTATGCAGATATGATCGATAGAACGACAATTACTATACTTATTACTCTTGTTATTATCAATCTAACTGATATTATTAGCCATATTGTGCTTATATGATCGATAGAACGACAATTACTATACTTATTACTCTTATTATTATCAATCTAACTCATATTATTAACCATATTATGCTAATATGATCGACAGAACGACAATTACTATACTTATTACACTCACTATTATCAATCTAACTCATATTATTAACCATATCATGCAGATATGATCGATAGCACGACATTTACTATACTTATTACTCTTATTATTATGAACCTAACTCATATTATTAGCCATATTATGCTTATATGATCGATAGAACGACAATTACTATACTTATTACTCTTATTATTATCAATCTAACTCATATTATTAGCCATATTGTGCTTATATGAGCGATAGAACGACAATTACTATATTTATTGCACTCACTATTATCAATCTAACTCACATTATTAGCCATATTACGCTTATATGATCGATAGTACGACAATTACTATACTCATTACTCTTATTATTATCAATCTAACTCATATTATTAACCATATTATGCAGATATGATCGATCGAACGACAATTACTATACTTTTTACACTTATTGTTATCAATCTAACTCATATTATAAGCCATATTATGCTTATATGATCGATAGTACGACAATTACTATACTCATTGCTCTTATTATTATCAATCTAACTCAGATTATTAACCATATTATGCAATTATGATCGATAGAACGACAATTACTATACTTATTACACTTATTATTATCAATCTAACTCATATTATTAGCCATATTATGCTTATATGATCGATAGAACGACAATTACTATACTTATTACTCTTATTATTATCAATCTAACTCATATTATTAGCCATATTGTGCTTATATGAGCGATAGAACGACAATTACTATATTTATTACACTCATTATTATCAATCTAACTCATATTATTAACCATATTATGCAGATAGGATCGATAGAACTACAATTACTATACTCATTACTCTTATTATTATCTATCTAACTCATATTATTAGCCATATTATGCTTATATGATCGATAGAACGAGAATTACTATACTCACTACTCTTAGTGTTATCAATCTAACTCGTATTATTAGCCATATTATGCTTATATGATCGATAGAACGACAAATACTATACTTATTACTCTTATTATTATCAATCTAACACATATTATTAACCATATTATGCTAATATGATCGACAGAACGACAATTACTATACTTATTACACTCACTATTATCAATCTAACTCATATTATTAACCATATTATGCAGATATGATCGATAGCACGACATTTACTATACTTATTACTCTTATTATTATGAACCTAACCCATATTATTAGCCATATTATACTTATATGATAGATAGAACGACAATTACTATACTTATTATTCTTATTTTTATCAACCCAACTCATATTATTCGCCATATTATGCTTAAATGATCGATAGAACGACAATTACTATACTTATTACTCTTATTATTATGAATCTTACTCATATTATTAGCCATATTATGCCTATATGATCGATAGAACTACAATTACTATACTCATTACTCTTATTATTATCAATCCAACTGATATTATTACCCATATTATGCTGATATGATCGATAGAACGACATTCACTATAGTTATTACACTCAATATTATCAATCTAACTCATATTATTAACCATATTATGCAGATATGATCGATAGAACGACAATTACTATACTTGTTACTCTTATTATTATCAATCTAACTCATATTATAAGCCATATTATGCTTATATGATCGATAGTACGACAATTACTATACTCATTGCTCTTATTATTATCAATCTAACTCATATTATTAACCATATTATGCAATTATGATCGATAGAACGACAATTACTATACTTATTACACTTATTATTATCAATCTAACTCATATTATTAACCATATTAAGCAGATATGATCGATAGAGCTACAATTACTATACTCATTACTCTTATTATTATCAATCTAACACATATTATTAGCCATATTATGCTTATATGATCGATAGTACGACAATTACTATACTCATTGCTCTTATTATTATTAATCTAACTCATATTATTAACCATATTATGCAATTATGATCGATAGAACGACAATTACTATACCTATTACACTTATTATTATCAATCTAACTCATATTATTAGCCATATTATGCTTATATGATCGATAGAACGACAATTACTATACTTATTACTCTTATTATTATCAATCTAACTCATATTATTAGCCATATTGTGCTTATATGAGCGATAGAACGACAATTACTATATTTATTACACTCACTGTTATCAATCTAACTCATATTATTAACCATATTATGCAGATATGATAGATAGAACGACAATTACTATACTGATTACTCTTATTATTATCAATCCAACTCATATTATTAGCCATATTATGCTTATATGATCGAGAGAACGAGAATTACTATAGTCACTACCCTTAGTATTATCAATCTAACTCATATTATAAGCCATATTATGCTTATATGATCGATAGAACGACAATTACTATACTTATTACTCTTATTATTATCAATCTAACTCATATTATTAGCCATATTATGCTTATATGATCGATAGAACGAGAATTACTATACTCACTACTCTTAGTATTATCAACCTAACTCATATTATTAGCCATATTATGGTTATATTATCGGTAGAACGACAATTACTATACTTATTACTGTTATTATTATGAATCTAACTCATATTATTAACCATATTATGCAGTTATGATCGATAGAACTACAATTACTATACTCATTACTCTTATTATTATCTATCTAACTCATATTATTAGCCATATTATGCTTATATGATCGATAGAATGAGAATTACTATACTCACTACTCTTAGTATTATCAATCTAACTCATATTATTAGCCATATTATGCTTAAATGATCGATAGAACTACAATTACTATACTCATTACTCTTATTATTATCAATCTAACTCATATTATTAGCCATATTATGCTTAAATGATCGATAGAACTACTATTACTATACTCATTACTCTTATTATTATCAATCTAACTCATATTGTTAACCATATCATGCAGATATGATCGATAGCACGACAATTACTATACTTATTACTCTTATTATTATCAATCTAACTGATATTATTAGCCATATTGTGCTTATATGATCGATAGAACGACAATTACTATACTTATTACTCTTATTATTATCAATCTAACTCATATTATTAACCATATTATGCTAATATGATCGACAGAACGACAATTACTATACTTATTACACTCACTATTATCAATCTAACTCATATTATTAACCATATCATGCAGATATGATCGATAGCACGACATTTACTATACTTATTACTCTTATTATTATGAACCTAACTCATATTATTGGCCATATTATGCTTATATGATCGATAGAACGACAATTACTATACTTATTATTCTTATTTTTATCAACCCAACTCATATTATTCGCCATATTATGCTTAAATGATCGATAGAACGACAATTACTATACTTATTACTCTTATTATTATGAATCTTACTCATATTATTAGCCATATTATGCTTATATGATCGATAGAACTACAATTACTATACTCATTACTCTTATTATTATCTATCCAACTCATATTATTACCCATATTATGCTTAAATGATCGATAGAACTACAATTACTATACTCATTACTCTTATTATTATCAATCTAACTCATATTGTTAACCATATCATGCAGATATGATCGATAGAACGACAATTACTATACTTATTACTCTTATTATTATCAATCTAACTCATATTATTAGCCATATTGTGCTTATATGAGCGATAGAACGACAATTACTATATTCATTGCACTCACTATTATCAATCTAACTCACATTATTAGCCATATTATGCTTATATGATCGATAGAACTACAATTACTATACTCATTACTCTTATTATTATCTATCCAACTCATATTATTACCCATATTATGCTGATATGATCGATGGAACGACATTCACTATACTTATTACACTCACTATTATCAATCTAACTCATATTATTAACCATATTATGCAGATATGATCGATAGAACTACAATTACTATACTCATTACTCTTATTATTATCAATCTAACTCATATTATTAGCCATATTATGCTTAAATGATCGATAGAACTACAATTACTATACTCATTACTCTTATTATTATCAATCTAACTCATATTGTTAACAATATTATGCAGATATGATCGATAGAACGACAATTACTATACTTATTACTCTTATTATTATGAATCTTACTCATATTATTAGCCATATTATGCTTATATGATCGATAGAACTACAATTACTATACTCATTACTCTTATTATTATCTATCCAACTCATATTATTACCCATATTATGCTGATATGATCGATAGAACGACATTCACTATACTTATTACACTCACTATTATCAATCTAACTTATATTATTAACCATATTATGCAGATATGATCGATAGAACGACAATTACTATACTTATTACTCTTATTATTATCAATCTAACTCATATTATTAGCCATATTGTGCTTATATGAGCGATAGAACGACAATTACTATATTCATTGCACTCACTATTATCAATCTAACTCACATTATTAGCCATATTATGCTTATATGATCGATAGTACGACAATTACTATACTCATTACTCTTATTATTATCAATCTGACTCATATTATTAGCCATATTATGCTTATATGATCGATAGAATGAGAATTACTATACTCACTACTCTTAGTATTATCACTCTAACTCATATTATTAGCCATATTATGCTTATATGATCGATAGTACGACAATTACTATACTTATTACACTTATTATTATCAATCTAACTCATATTATTAACCATATTATGCTAATATGATCGACAGAACGACAATTACTATACTTATTACACTCACTATTATCAATCTAACTCATATTATTAACCATATCATGCAGATATGATCGATAGCACGACATTTACTATACTTATTACTCTTATTATTATGAACCTAACTCATATTATTGGCCATATTATGCTTATATGATCGATAGAACGACAATTACTATACTTATTATTCTTATTTTTATCAACCCAACTCATATTATTCGCCATATTATGCTTAAATGATCGATAGAACGACAATTACTATACTTATTACTCTTATTATTATGAATCTTACTCATATTATTAGCCATATTATGCTTATATGATCGATAGAACTACAATTACTATACTCATTACTCTTATTATTATCTATCCAACTCATATTATTACCCATATTATGCTTAAATGATCGATAGAACTACAATTACTATACTCATTACTCTTATTATTATCAATCTAACTCATATTGTTAACCATATCATGCAGATATGATCGATAGAACGACAATTACTATACTTATTACTCTTATTATTATCAATCTAACTCATATTATTAGCCATATTGTGCTTATATGAGCGATAGAACGACAATTACTATATTCATTGCACTCACTATTATCAATCTAACTCACATTATTAGCCATATTATGCTTATATGATCGATAGAACTACAATTACTATACTCATTACTCTTATTATTATCTATCCAACTCATATTATTACCCATATTATGCTGATATGATCGATAGAACGACATTCACTATACTTATTACACTCACTATTATCAATCTAACTCATATTATTAACCATATTATGCAGATATGATCGATAGAACTACAATTACTATACTCATTACTCTTATTATTATCAATCTAACTCATATTATTAGCCATATTATGCTTAAATGATCGATAGAACTACAATTACTATACTCATTACTCTTATTATTATCAATCTAACTCATATTGCTAACAATATTATGCAGATATGATCGATAGAACGACAATTACTATACTTATTACTCTTATTATTATGAATCTTACTCATATTATTAGCCATATTATGCTTATATGATCGATAGAACTACAATTACTATACTCATTACTCTTATTATTATCTATCCAACTCATATTATTACCCATATTATGCTGATATGATCGATAGAACGACATTCACTATACTTATTACACTCACTATTATCAATCTAACTTATATTATTAACCATATTATGCAGATATGATCGATAGAACGACAATTACTATACTTATTACTCTTATTATTATCAATCTAACTCATATTATTAGCCATATTGTGCTTATATGAGCGATAGAACGACAATTACTATATTCATTGCACTCACTATTATCAATCTAACTCACATTATTAGCCATATTATGCTTATATGATCGATAGTACGACAATTACTATACTCATTACTCTTATTATTATCAATCTGACTCATATTATTAGCCATATTATGCTTATATGATCGATAGAATGAGAATTACTATACTCACTACTCTTAGTATTATCACTCTAACTCATATTATTAGCCATATTATGCTTATATGATCGATAGTACGACAATTACTATACTTATTACACTTATTATTATCAATCTAACTCATATTATTAACCATATTATGCTTATATGATCGATAGAACGACAATTACTATACTTATTACTCTTATTATTATCAATCTAACTCATATTGTTAACCATATTATGCAGATATGATCGATAGAACGACAATTACTATACTTATTACTCTTATTATTATCAATCTAACTGATATTATTAGCCATATTGTGCTTATATGATCGAGAGAACGAGAATTACTATAGTCACTACCCTTAGTATTATCAATCTAACTCATATTATAAGCCATATTATGCTTATATGATCGATAGAACGACAATTACTATACTTATTACTCTTATTATTATCAATCTAACTCATATTATTAGCCATATTATGCTTATATGATCGATAGAACGAGAATTACTATACTCACTACTCTTAGTATTATCAACCTAACTCATATTATTAGCCATATTATGGTTATATTATCGGTAGAACGACAATTACTATACTTATTACTGTTATTATTATGAATCTAACTCATATTATTAACCATATTATGCAGTTATGATCGATAGAACTACAATTACTATACTCATTACTCTTATTATTATCTATCTAACTCATATTATTAGCCATATTATGCTTATATGATCGATAGAATGAGAATTACTATACTCACTACTCTTAGTATTATCAATCTAACTCATATTATTAGCCATATTATGCTTAAATGATCGATAGAACTACAATTACTATACTCATTACTCTTATTATTATCAATCTAACTCATATTATTAGCCATATTATGCTTAAATGATCGATAGAACTACAATTACTATACTCATTACTCTTATTATTATCAATCTAACTCATATTGTTAACCATATCATGCAGATATGATCGATAGCACGACAATTACTATACTTATTACTCTTATTATTATCAATCTAACTGATATTATTAGCCATATTATGCTTATATGATCGATAGAACGACAATTACTATACTTATTACTCTTATTATTATCAATCTAACTGATATTATTAGCCATATTGTGCTTATATGATCGATAGAACGACAATTACTATACTTATTACTCTTATTATTATCAATCTAACTCATATTATTAACCATATTATGCTAATATGATCGACAGAACGACAATTACTATACTTATTACACTCACTATTATCAATCTAACTCATATTATTAACCATATCATGCAGATATGATCGATAGCACGACATTTACTATACTTATTACTCTTATTATTATGAACCTAACTCATATTATTAGCCATATTATGCTTATATGATCGATAGAACGACAATTACTATACTTATTATTCTTATTTTTATCAACCCAACTCATATTATTCGCCATATTATGCTTAAATGATCGATAGAACGACAATTACTATACTTATTACTCTTATTATTATGAATCTTACTCATATTATTAGCCATATTATGCTTATATGATCGATAGAACTACAATTACTATACTCATTACTCTTATTATTATCTATCCAACTCATATTATTACCCATATTATGCTGATATGATCGATAGAACGACATTCACTATACTTATTACACTCACTATTATCAATCTAACTCATATTATTAACCATATTATGCAGATATGATCGATAGAACGACAATTACTATACTTATTACTCTTATTATTATCAATCTAACTCATATTATTAGCCATATTGTGCTTATATGAGCGATAGAACGACAATTACTATATTCATTGCACTCACTATTATCAATCTAACTCACATTATTAGCCATATTATGCTTATATGATCGATAGTACGACAATTACTATACTCATTACTCTTATTATTATCAATCTAACTCATATTATTAGCCATATTATGCTTATATGATCGATAGAATGAGAATTACTATACTCACTACTCTTAGTATTATCACTCTAACTCATATTATTATCCATATTATGCTTATATGATCGATAGTACGACAATTACTATACTTATTACACTTATTATTATCAATCTAACTCATATTATTAGCCATATTATGCTTATATGATCGATAGAACGACAATTACTATACTTATTGCACTCACTATTATCAATCTAACTCACATTATTAGCCATATTATGCTTATATGATCGATAGTACGACAATTACTATACTCATTACTCTTATTATTATCAATCTAACTCATATTATTAGCCATATTATGCTTATATGATCGATAGAACGACAATTACTATACTTATTACACTTATTATTATCAATCTAACTCATATCATTAGCCATATTATGCTTATATGATCGATAGAACGACAATTACTATACTTATTACTCTTATTATTATCAATCTAACTCATATTATTAGCCATACTGTGCTTATATGAGCGATAGAACGACAATTACTATATTTACTGCACTCACTATTATCAATCTAACTCACATTATTAGCCATATTATGCTTATATGATCGATAGTACGACAATTGCTATACTCATTACTCTTATTATTATCAATCTAACTCATATTATTAACCATATTATGCAGATATGATCGATCGAACGACAATTACTATACTTTTTACACTTATTATTATCAATCTAACTCATATTATAAGCCATATTATGCTTATATGATCGATAGTACGACAATTACTATACTCATTGCTCTTATTATTATCAATCTAACTCATATTATTAACCATATTATGCAATTATGATCGATAGAACGACAATTACTATACTTATTACACTTATTATTATCAATCTAACTCATATTATTAGCCATATTATGCTTATATGATCGATAGAACGACAATTACTATACTTATTACTCTTATTATTATCAATCTAACTCATATTATTAGCCATATTGTGCTTATATGAGCGATAGAACGACAATTACTATATTTATTACACTCATTATTATCAATCTAACTCATATTATTAACCATATTATGCAGATATGATCGATAGAACTACAATTACTATACTCATTACTCTTATTATTATCTATCTAACTCATATTATTAGCCATATTATGCTTATATGATCGATAGAACGAGAATTACTATACTCACTACTCTTAGTGTTATCAATCTAACTCGTATTATCAGCCATATTATGCTTATATGATCGATAGAACGACAAATACTATACTTATTACTCTTATTATTATCAATCTAACTCATATTATTAACCATATTATGCTAATATGATCGACAGAACGACAATTACTATACTTATTACACTCACTATTATCAATCTAACTCATATTATTAACCATATTATGCAGATATGATCGATAGCACGACATTTACTATACTTATTACTCTTATTATTATGAACCTAACCCATATTATTAGCCATATTATGCTTATATGATAGATAGAACGACAATTACTATACTTATTATTCTTATTTTTATCAACCCAACTCATATTATTCGCCATATTATGCTTAAATGATCGATAGAACGACAATTACTATACTTATTACTCTTATTATTATGAATCTTACTCATATTATTAGCCATATTATGCTTAAATGATCGATAGACCTACAATTACTATACTCATTACTCTTATTATTATCAATCCAACTCATATTATTACCCGTATTATGCTGATATGATCGATAGAACGACATTCACTATACTTATTACACTCACTATTATCAATCTAACTCATATTATTAACCATATTATGCAGATATGATCGATAGAACGACAATTACTATACTTATTACTCTTATTAATATCATTCTAACTCATATTATTAACCATATTAAGCAGATATGATCGATAGAGCTACAATTACTATACTCATTACTCTTATTATTATCAATCTAACTCATATTATTAGCCATATTATGCTTATATGATCGATAGTACGACAATTACTATACTCATTGCTCTTATTATTATTAATCTAACTCATATTATTAACCATATTATGCAATTATGATCGATAGAACGACAATTACTATACCTATTACACTTATTATTATCAATCTAACTCATATTATTAGCCATATTATGCTTATATGATCGATAGAACGACAATTACTATACTTATTACTCTTATTATTATCAATCTAACTCATATTATTAGCCATATTGTGCTTATATGAGCGATAGAACGACAATTACTATATTTATTACACTCACTATTATCAATCTAACTCATATTATTAACCATATTATGCAGATATGATCGATAGAACGACAATTACTATACTTATTACTCTTATTAATATCATTCTAACTCATATTATTAACCATATTAAGCAGATATGATCGATAGAGCTACAATTACTATACTCATTACTCTTATTATTATCAATCTAACTCATATTATTAGCCATATTATGCTTATATGATCGATAGTACGACAATTACTATACTCATTGCTCTTGTTATTATTAATCTAACTCATATTATTAACCATATTATGCAATTATGATCGATAGAACGACAATTACTATACTTATTACACTTATTATTATCAATCTAACTCATATTATTAGCCATATTATGCTTATATGGTCGATAGAACGACAATTACTATACTTATTACTCTTATTATTATCAATCTAACTCATATTATTAGCCATATTGTGCTTATTTGAGCGATAGAACGACAATTACTATATTTATTACACTCACTATTATCAATCTGACTCATATTATTAACCATATTATGCAGATATGATCGATAGAACGACAATTACTATACTTATTACTCTTATTATTATCATTCTAACTCATATTATTAACCATATTATGCAATTATGATCGATAGAACGACAATTACTATACCTATTACACTTATTATTATCAATCTAACTCATATTATTAGCCATATTATGCTTATATGATCGATAGAACGACAATTACTATACTTATTACTCTTATTATTATCAATCTAACTCATATTATTAGCCATATTGTGCTTATATGAGCGATAGAACGACAATTACTATATTTATTACACTCACTATTATCAATCTAACTCATATTATTAACCATATTATGCAGATATGATCGATAGAACGACATTCACTATACTTATTACACTCACTATTATCAATCTAACTCATATTATTAACCATATTATGCAGATATGATCGATAGAACGACAATTACTATACTTATTACTCTTATTATTATCAATCTAACTCATATTATTAGCCATATTGTGCTTATATGAGCGATAGAACGACAATTACTATATTTATTGCACTCACTATTATCAATCTAACTCACATTATTAGCCATATTATGCTTATATGATCGATAGTACGACAATTACTATACTCATTACTCTTATTATTATCAATCTAACTCATATTATTAGCCATATTATGCTTATATGATCGATAGAACTACAATTACTATACTCATTACTCTTATTATTATCTATCCAACTCATATTATTAACCATATTATGCAATTATGATCGATAGAACGACAATTACTATACTTATTACACTTATTATTATCAATCTAACTCATATTATTAGCCATATTATGCTTATATGGTCGATAGAACGACAATTACTATACTTATTACTGTTATTATTATCAATCTAACTCATATTATTAGCCATATTGTGCTTATTTGAGCGATAGAACGACAATTACTATATTTATTACACTCACTATTATCAATCTAACTCATATTATTAACCATATTATGCAGATATGATCGATAGAACGACAATTACTATACTTATTACTCTTATTATTATCATTCTAACTCATATTATTAACCATATTAAGCAGATATGATCGATAGAGCTACAATTACTATACTCATTACTCTTATTATTATCAATCTAACTCATATTATTAGCCATATTATGCTTATATGATCGATAGTACGACAATTACTATACTCATTGCTCTTATTATTATTAATCTAACTCATATTATTAACCATATTATGCAATTATGATCGATAGAACGACAATTACTATACCTATTACACTTATTATTATCAATCTAACTCATATTATTAGCCATATTATGCTTATATGATCGATAGAACGACAATTACTATACTTATTACTCTTATTATTATCAATCTAACTCATATTATTAGCCATATTGTGCTTATATGAGCGATAGAACGACAATTACTATATTTATTACACTCACTATTATCAATCTAACTCATATTATTAACCATATTATGCAGATATGATCGATAGAACGACAATTACTATACTCATTACTCTTATTATTATCAATCCAACTCATATTATTAGCCATATTATGCTTATATGATCGATAGTACGACAATTACTATACTCATTACTCTTATTATTATCAATCTAACTCATATTATTAGCCATATTATGCTTACATGATCGATAGAATGAGAATTACTATACTCACTACTCTTAGTATTATCACTCTAACTCATATTATTAGCCATATTATGCTTATATGATCGATAGTACGAGAATTACTATACTTATTACACTTATTATTATCAATCTAACTCATATTATTAGCCATATTATGCTTATATGATCGATAGAACGACAATTACTATACTTATTACTCTTATTATTATCAATCTAACTCATATTATTAGCCATATTGTGCTTATATGAGCGATAGAACGACAATTACTATATTTATTGCACTCACTATTATCAATCTAACTCACATTATTAGCCATATTATGCTTATATGATCGATAGTACGACAATTACTATACTCATTACTCTTATTATTATCAATCTAACTCATATTATTAGCCATATTATGCTTATATGATCGATAGAACGACAATTACTATACTTATTACACTTATTGTTATCAATCTAACTCATATTATTAGCCATATTATGCTTATATGATCGATAGAACGACAATTACTATACTTATTACTCTTATTATTATCAATCTAACTCATATTATTAGCCATATTGTGCTTATATGAGCGATAGAACGACAATTACTATATTTATTGCACTCACTATTATCAATCTAACTCACATTATTAGCCATATTATGCTTATATGATCGATAGTACGACAATTACTATACTCATTACTCTTATTATTATCAATCTAACTCATATTATTAACCATATTATGCAGATATCATCGATCGAACGGCA
The DNA here is from genome assembly GCF_050947335.1 of Megachile rotundata. Lineage (NCBI taxonomy): Eukaryota > Metazoa > Arthropoda > Insecta > Hymenoptera > Megachilidae > Megachile > Megachile rotundata. The sequence continues at coordinate 142,428 of NW_027473647.1, forward strand.
ATTACTATACTTTTTACACTTATTATTATCAATCTAACTCATATTATAAGCCATATTATGCTTATATGATCGATAGTACGACAATTACTATACTCATTGCTCTTATTATTATCAATCTAACTCATATTATTAACCATATTATGCAATTATGATCGATAGAACGACAATTACTATATTTATTACACTCATTATTATCAATCTAACTCATATTATTAACCATATTATGCAGATATGATCGATAGAACTACAATTACTATACTCATTACTCTTATTATTATCTATCTAACTCATATTATTAGCCATATTATGCTTATATGATCGATAGAATGAGAATAACTATACTCACTACTCTTAGTGTTATCAATCTAACTAATATTATTAGCCATATTATGCTTAAATGATCGATAGAACTACAATTACTATACTCATTACGCTTATTATTATCAATCTAACTCATATTATTAGCCATATTATGCTTAAATGATCGATAGAACTACAATTACTATACTCATTACTCTTATTATTATCAATCTAACTCATATTGTTAATCATATTATGCAGATATGATCGATAGAACGACAATTACTATACTTATTACTCTTATTATTATCAATCTAACTGATATTATTAGCCATATTGTGCTTAGATGATCGATAGAACGACAATTACTATACTTATTACTCTTATTATTATCAATCTAACTCGTATTATTAGCCATATTATGCTTATATGATCGATAGAACGACAAATACTATACTTATTACTCTTATTATTATCAATCTAACTCATATTATTAACCATATTATGCTAATATGATCGACAGAACGACAATTACTATACTTATTACACTCACTATTATCAATCTAACTCATATTATTAACCATATCATGCAGATATGATCGATAGCACGACATTTACTATACTTATTACTCTTATTATTATGAACCTAACTCATATTATTAGCCATATTATGCTTATATGATCGATAGAACGACAATTACTATACTTACTATTCTTATTTTTATCAACCCAACTCATATTATTCGCCATATTATGCTTAAATGATCGATAGAACGACAATTACTATACTTATTACTCTTATTATTATGAATCTTACTCATATTATTAGCCATATTATGCTTATATGATCGATAGAACTACAATTACTATACTCATTACTCTTATTATTATCAATCCAACTCATATTATTACCCATATTATGCTGATATGATCGATAGAACGACATTCACTATACTTATTACACTCACTATTATCAATCTAACTCATATTATTAACCATATTATGCAGATATGATCGATAGAACGACAATTACTATACCTGTTACTCTTATTATTATCGTTCTAACTCATATTATTAACCATATTATGCTTATATGATCGATAGAACGACAGGTACTATACTTATTATTCTTAGTTTTATCAACCCAACTCATATTATTCGCCATATTATGCTTAAATGATCGATAGAACGACAATTACTATACTTATTACTGTTATTATTATGAATCTGACTCATATTATTAGCCATATTATGCTTATATGATCGATAGACCTACAATTACTATACTCATTACTCTTATTATTATCAATCCAACTCATATTATTACCCGTATTATGCTGATATGATCGATAGAACGACATTCACAATACTTATTACACTCACTATTATCAATCTATCTCATATTATTAACCATATTATGCAGATATGATGGATAGAACGACAATTACTATACTTATTACTCTTATTATTATCATTCTAACTCATATTATTAACCATATTAAGCAGATATGATCGATAGAGCTACAATTACTATACTCATTACTCTTATTATTATCAATCTAACTCATATTATTAGCCATATTATGCTTATATGATCGATAGTACGACAATTACTATACTCATTGCTCTTATTATTATTAATCTAACTCATATTATTAACCATATTATGCAATTATGATCGATAGAACGACAATTACTATACTTATTACACTTATTATTATCAATCTAACTCATATTATTAGCCATATTATGCTTAAATGATCGATAGAACGACTATTACTATACTTATTACTGTTATTATTATGAATCTAACTCATATTATTAACCATATTATGCAGATATGATCGATAGAACTACAATTACTATACTCATTACTCTTATTATTATCTATCTAACTCATATTATTAGCCATATTATGCTTATATTATCGATAGAACGACAATTACTGTACTTATTACTCTTATTATTATCAATCTAACTCATATTATTAGCCATATTATGCTTATATGATCGATAGAATGAGAATTACTATACTCACTACTCTTAGTATTATCACTCTAACTCATATTATTAGCCTTATTATGCTTATATGATCGATAGAACGACAATTACTGTACTTATTACTCTTATTATTATCAATCTAACTCATATTATTAGCCATATTATGCTTATATGATCGATAGAATGAGAATTACTATACTCACTACTCTTAGTATTATCACTCTAACTCATATTATTAGCCTTATTATGCTTATATGATCGATAGAACGACAATTACTGTACTTATTACTCTTATTATTATCAATCTAACTCATATTATTAGGCATATTATGATTATATGATCGATAGAACGAGAATTACTATACTCACTACTCTTAGTATTATCAATCTAACTCATATTATTAGCCATATTATGCTTATATTATCGATAGAACGACAATTACTATACTTATTACTGTTATTATTATCAATCTGACTCATATTATTAGCCATATTATGCAGATATGATCGATAGAACGACAAATACTATACTTATTACTCTTATTATTATCAATGTAACTCATATTATTAACCATATTATGCAGATATGATCGATAGAACTACAATTACTATACTTATTACTCTTATTATTATCAACCTAACTCATATTATTCGCCATATATTGCTTATATGATCGATAGAACGACAATTACTATACTTATTATTCTTATTTTTATCAACCCAACTCATATTATTCGCCATATTATGCTTAAATGATCGATAGAACGACAATTACTATACTTATTACTCTTATTATTATGAATCTTACTCATATTATTAGCCATATTATGCTTATATGATCGATAGAACTACAATTACTATACTCATTACTCTTATTATTATCTATCCAACTCATATTATTACCCATATTATGCTGATATGATCGATAGAACGACATTCACTATACTTATTACACTCACTATTATCAATCTAACTCATATTATTAACCATATTATGCAGATATGATCGATAGAACGACAATTACTATACTTATTACTCTTATTATTATCAATCTAACTCATATTATTAGCCATATTGTGCTTATATGAGCGATAGAACGACAATTACTATATTTATTGCACTCACTATTATCAATCTAACTCACATTATTAGCCATATTATGCTTATATGATCGATAGTACGACAATTACTATACTCATTACTCTAATTATTATCAATCTAACTCATATTATTAGCCATATTATGCTTATATGATCGATAGAATGAGAATTACTATACTCACTACTCTTAGTATTATCACTCTAACTCATATTATTAGCCATATTATGCTTATATGATCGATAGTACGACAATTACTATACTTATTACTCTTATTATTATCAATCTAACTCATATTATTAGCCATATTATGCTTATATGATCGATAGAACGACAATTACTATACTTATTACACTTATTATTATCAATCCAACTCATATTGTTAATCATATTATGCAGATATGATCGATAGAACGACAATTACTATACTTATTACTCTTATTATTATCAATCTAACTGATATTATTAGCCATATTGTGCTTAGATGATCGATAGAACGACAATTACTATACTTATTACTCTTATTATTATCAATCTAACTCGTATTATTAGCCATATTATGCTTATATGATCGATAGAACGACAAATACTATACTTATTACTCTTATTATTATCAATCTAACTCATATTATTAACCATATTATGCTAATATGATCGACAGAACGACAATTACTATACTTATTACACTCACTATTATCAATCTAACTCATATTATTAACCATATCATGCAGATATGATCGATAGCACGACATTTACTATACTTATTACTCTTATTATTATGAACCTAACTCATATTATTAGCCATATTATGCTTATATGATCGATAGAACGACAATTACTATACTTACTATTCTTATTTTTATCAACCCAACTCATATTATTCGCCATATTATGCTTAAATGATCGATAGAACGACAATTACTATACTTATTACTCTTATTATTATGAATCTTACTCATATTATTAGCCATATTATGCTTATATGATCGATAGAACTACAATTACTATACTCATTACTCTTATTATTATCAATCCAACTCATATTATTACCCATATTATGCTGATATGATCGATAGAACGACATTCACTATACTTATTACACTCACTATTATCAATCTAACTCATATTATTAACCATATTATGCAGATATGATCGATAGAACGACAATTACTATACCTGTTACTCTTATTATTATCATTCTAACTCACATTATTAACCATATTATGCTTATATGATCGATAGAACGACAGGTACTATACTTATTATTCTTAGTTTTATCAACCCAACTCATATTATTCGCTATATTATGCTTAAATGATCGATAGAACGACAATTACTATACATATTACTGTTATTATTATGAATCTGACTCATATTATTAGCCATATTATGCTTATATGATCGATAGACCTACAATTACTATACTCATTACTCTTATTATTATCAATCCAACTCATATTATTACCCGTATTATGCTGATATGATCGATAGAACGACATTCACTATACTTATTACACTCACTATTATCAATCTAACTCATATTATTAACCATATTATGCAGATATGATCGATAGAACGACAATTACTATACTTATTACTCTTATTATTATCATTCTAACTCATATTATTAACCATATTAAGCAGATATGATCGATAGAGCTACAATTACTATACTCATTACTCTTATTATTATCAATCTAACTCATATTATTAGCCATATTATGCTTATATGATCGATAGTACGACAATTACTATACTCATTGCTCTTATTATTATTAATCTAACTCATATTATTAACCATATTATGCAATTATGATCGATAGAACGACAATTACTATACTTATTACACTTATTATTATCAATCTAACTCATATTATTAGCCATATTATGCTTATATGATCGATAGAACGACAATTACTATACTTATTACTCTTATTATTATCAATCTAACTCATATTATTAGCCATATTATGCTTATATGATCGATAGAACTACAATTACTATACTCATTACTCTTATTATTATCAATCATATGATCGATAGAATGAGAATTACTATACTCACTACTCTTAGTATTATCACTCTAACTCATATTATTAGCCTTATTATGCTTATATGATCGATAGAACGACAATTACTATACTCATTACTCTTATTATTATCAATCCAACTCATATTATTAGCCATATTATGCTTATATGATCGAGAGAACGAGAATTACTATAGTCACTACCCTTAGTATTATCAATCTAACTCATATTATTAGCCATATTATGCTTATATGATCGATAGAACGACAATTACTATACTTATTACTCTTATTATTATCAATCTAACTCATATTATTAGCCATATTATGCTTATATGATCGATAGAACGAGAATTACTATACTCACCACTCTTAGTATTATCAACCTAACTCATATTATTAGCCATATTATGGTTATATTATCGGTAGAACGACAATTACTATACTTATTACTCTTATTATTATCAATCTAACTCATATTATTAATCATATTATGCTAATATGATCGACAGAACGACAATTACTATACTTATTACACTCACTATTATCAATCTAACTCATATTGTTAACCATATTATGCAGATATGATCGATAGCACGACATTTACTATACTTATTACTCTTATTATTATCAACCTAACTCATATTATTCGCCATATATTGCTTATATGATCGATAGAACGACAATTACTATACTTATTATTCTTATTTTTATCAACCCAACTCATATTATTCGCCATATTATGCTTAAATGATCGATAGAACGACAATTACTATACTTATTACTCTTATTATTATGAATCTTACTCATATTATTAGCCATATTATGCTTATATGATCGATAGAACTACAATTACTATACTCATTACTCTTATTATTATCTATCCAACTCATATTATTACCCATATTATGCTGATATGATCGATAGAACGACATTCACTATACTTATTACACTCACTATTATCAATCTAACTCATATTATTAACCATATTATGCAGATATGATCGATAGAACGACAATTACTATACTTATTACTCTTATTATTATCAATCTAACTCATATTATTAGCCATATTGTGCTTATATGAGCGATAGAACGACAATTACTATATTTATTGCACTCACTATTATCAATCTAACTCACATTATTAGCCATATTATGCTTATATGATCGATAGTACGACAATTACTATACTCATTACTCTTATTATTATCAATCTAACTCATATTATTAGCCATATTATGCTTATATGATCGATAGAATGAGAATTACTATACTCACTACTCTTAGTATTATCACTCTAACTCATATTATTAGCCATATTATGCTTATATGATCGATAGTACGACAATTACTATACTTATTACTCTTATTATTATCAATCTAACTCATATTATTAGCCATATTATGCTTATATGATCGATAGAACGACAATTACTATACTTATTACACTTATTATTATCAATCCAACTCATATTATTAGCCATATTAGGCTTATATGATCGATAGAACGACAATTACAATACTTATTACTCTTATTATTATCAATCTAACTCATATTATTAGCCATATTGTGCTTATATGAGCGATAGAACGACAATTACTATATTTATTGCACTCACTATTATCAATCTAACTCACATTATTAGCCATATTATGCTTATATGATCGATAGTACGACAATTACTATACTCATTACTCTTATTATTATCAATCTAACTCATATTATTAGCCATATTATGCTTATATGATCGATAGAATGAGAATTACTATACTCACTACTCTTAGTATTATCACTCTAACTCATATTATTAGCCATATTATGCTTATATGATCGATAGTACGACAATTACTATACTTATTACTCTTATTATTATCAATCTAACTCATATTATTAGCCATATTATGCTTATATGATCGATAGAACGACAATTACTATACTTATTACACTTATTATTATCAATCCAACTCATATTATTAGCCATATTATGCTTATATGATCGATAGAACGACAATTACAATACTTATTACTCTTATTATTATCAATCTAACTCATATTATTAGCCATATTGTGCTTATATGAGCGATAGAACGACAATTACTATATTTATTGCACTCACTATTATCAATCTAACTCACATTATTAGCCATATTATGCTTATATGATCGATAGTACGACAATTACTATACTCATTGCTCTTATTATTATCAATCTAACTCATATTATTAACCATATTATGCAATTATGATCGATAGAACGACAATTACTATACTTATTACACTTATTATTATCAATCTAACTCATATTATTAGCCATATTATGCTTATATGATCGATAGAACGACAATTACTATACTTACTATTCTTATTTTTATCAACCCAACTCATATTATTCGCCATATTATGCTTAAATGATCGATAGAACGACAATTACTATACTTATTACTCTTATTATTATGAATCTTACTCATATTATTAGCCATATTATGCTTATATGATCGATAGAACTACAATTACTATACTCATTACTCTTATTATTATCAATCCAACTCATATTATTACCCATATTATGCTGATATGATCGATAGAACGACATTCACTATACTTATTACACTCACTATTATCAATCTAACTCATATTATTAACCATATTATGCAGATATGATCGATAGAACGACAATTACTATACCTGTTACTCTTATTATTATCATTCTAACTCACATTATTAACCATATTATGCTTATATGATCGATAGAACGACAGGTACTATACTTATTATTCTTAGTTTTATCAACCCAACTCATATTATTCGCCATATTATGCTTAAATGATCGATAGAACGACAATTACTATACATATTACTGTTATTATTATGAATCTGACTCATATTATTAGCCATATTATGCTTATATGATCGATAGACCTACAATTACTATACTCATTACTCTTATTATTATCAATCCAACTCATATTATTACCCGTATTATGCTGATATGATCGATAGAACGACATTCACTATACTTATTACACTCACTATTATCAATCTAACTCATATTATTAACCATATTATGCAGATATGATCGATAGAACGACAATTACTATACTTATTACTCTTATTATTATCATTCTAACTCATATTATTAACCATATTAAGCAGATATGATCGATAGAGCTACAATTACTATACTCATTACTCTTATTATTATCAATCTAACTCATATTATTAGCCATATTATGCTTATATGATCGATAGTACGACAATTACTATACTCATTGCTCTTATTATTATTAATCTAACTCATATTATTAACCATATTATGCAATTATGATCGATAGAACGACAATTACTATACTTATTACACTTATTATTATCAATCTAACTCATATTATTAGCCATATTATGCTTATATGATCGATAGAACGACAATTACTATACTTATTACTCTTATTATTATCAATCTAACTCATATTATTAGCCATATTATGCTTATATGATCGATAGTACGACAATTACTATACTTATTACTCTTATTATTATCAATCTAACTCATATTATTAGCCATATTATGCTTATATGATCGATAGAACGACAATTACTATACTTATTACACTTATTATTATCAATCCAACTCATATTATTAGCCATATTAGGCTTATATGATCGATAGAACGACAATTACAATACTTATTACTCTTATTATTATCAATCTAACTCATATTATTAGCCATATTGTGCTTATATGAGCGATAGAACGACAATTACTATATTTATTGCACTCACTATTATCAATCTAACTCACATTATTAGCCATATTATGCTTATATAATCGATAGTACGACAATTACTATACTCATTACTCTTATTATTATCAATCTAACTCATATTATTAGCCATATTATGCTTATATGATCGATAGAATGAGAATTACTATACTCACTACTCTTAGTATTATCACTCTAACTCATATTATTAGCCATATTATGCTTATATGATCGATAGTACGGCAATTACTATACTTATTACTCTTATTATTATCAATCTAACTCATATTATTAGCCATATTATGCTTATATGATCGATAGAACGACAATTACTATACTTATTACACTTATTATTATCAATCCAACTCATATTATTAGCCATATTATGCTTATATGATCGATAGAACGACAATTACAATACTTATTACTCTTATTATTATCAATCTAACTCATATTATTAGCCATATTGTGCTTATATGAGCGATAGAACGACAATTACTATATTTATTGCACTCACTATTATCAATCTAACTCACATTATTAGCCATATTATGCTTATATGATCGATAGTACGACAATTACTATACTCATTGCTCTTATTATTATCAATCTAACTCATATTATTAACCATATTATGCAATTATGATCGATAGAACGACAATTACTATACTTATTACACTTATTATTATCAATCTAACTCATATTATTAGCCATATTATGCTTATATGATCGATAGAACGACAATTACTATACTTACTATTCTTATTTTTATCAACCCAACTCATATTATTCGCCATATTATGCTTAAATGATCGATAGAACGACAATTACTATACTTATTACTCTTATTATTATGAATCTTACTCATATTATTAGCCATATTATGCTTATATGATCGATAGAACTACAATTACTATACTCATTACTCTTATTATTATCAATCCAACTCATATTATTACCCATATTATGCTGATATGATCGATAGAACGACATTCACTATACTTATTACACTCACTATTATCAATCTAACTCATATTATTAACCATATTATGCAGATATGATCGATAGAACGACAATTACTATACCTGTTACTCTTATTATTATCATTCTAACTCACATTATTAACCATATTATGCTTATATGATCGATAGAACGACAGGTACTATACTTATTATTCTTAGTTTTATCAACCCAACTCATATTATTCGCCATATTATGCTTAAATGATCGATAGAACGACAATTACTATACATATTACTGTTATTATTATGAATCTGACTCATATTATTAGCCATATTATGCTTATATGATCGATAGACCTACAATTACTATACTCATTACTCTTATTATTATCAATCCAACTCATATTATTACCCGTATTATGCTGATATGATCGATAGAACGACATTCACTATACTTATTACACTCACTATTATCAATCTAACTCATATTATTAACCATATTATGCAGATATGATCGATAGAACGACAATTACTATACTTATTACTCTTATTATTATCATTCTAACTCATATTATTAACCATATTAAGCAGATATGATCGATAGAGCTACAATTACTATACTCATTACTCTTATTATTATCAATCTAACTCATATTATTAGCCATATTATGCTTATATGATCGATAGTACGACAATTACTATACTCATTGCTCTTATTATTATTAATCTAACTCATATTATTAACCATATTATGCAATTATGATCGATAGAACGACAATTACTATACTTATTACACTTATTATTATCAATCTAACTCATATTATTAGCCATATTATGCTTATATGATCGATAGAACGACAATTACTATACTTATTACTCTTATTATTATCAATCTAACTCATATTATTAGCCATATTATGCTTATATGATCGATAGAACTACAATTACTATACTCATTACTCTTATTATTATCAATCATATGATCGATAGAATGAGAATTACTATACTCACTACTCTTAGTATTATCACTCTAACTCATATTATTAGCCTTATTATGCTTATATGATCGATAGAACGACAATTACTATACTCATTACTCTTATTATTATCAATCCAACTCATATTATTAGCCATATTATGCTTATATGATCGAGAGAACGAGAATTACTATAGTCACTACCCTTAGTATTATCAATCTAACTCATATTATTAGCCATATTATGCTTATATGATCGATAGAACGACAATTACTATACTTATTACTCTTATTATTATCAATCTAACTCATATTATTAGCCATATTATGCTTATATGATCGATAGAACGAGAATTACTATACTCACCACTCTTAGTATTATCAACCTAACTCATATTATTAGCCATATTATGGTTATATTATCGGTAGAACGACAATTACTATACTTATTACTCTTATTATTATCAATCTAACTCATATTATTAATCATATTATGCTAATATGATCGACAGAACGACAATTACTATACTTATTACACTCACTATTATCAATCTAACTCATATTGTTAACCATATTATGCAGATATGATCGATAGCACGACATTTACTATACTTATTACTCTTATTATTATCAACCTAACTCATATTATTCGCCATATATTGCTTATATGATCGATAGAACGACAATTACTATACTTATTATTCTTATTTTTATCAACCCAACTCATATTATTCGCCATATTATGCTTAAATGATCGATAGAACGACAATTACTATACTTATTACTCTTATTATTATGAATCTTACTCATATTATTAGCCATATTATGCTTATATGATCGATAGAACTACAATTACTATACTCATTACTCTTATTATTATCTATCCAACTCATATTATTACCCATATTATGCTGATATGATCGATAGAACGACATTCACTATACTTATTACACTCACTATTATCAATCTAACTCATATTATTAACCATATTATGCAGATATGATCGATAGAACGACAATTACTATACTTATTACTCTTATTATTATCAATCTAACTCATATTAGTAGCCATATTGTGCTTATATGAGCGATAGAACGACAATTACTATATTTATTGCACTCACTATTATCAATCTAACTCACATTATTAGCCATATTATGCTTATATGATCGATAGTACGACAATTACTATACTCATTACTCTTATTATTATCAATCTAACTCATATTATTAGCCATATTATGCTTATATGATCGATAGAATGAGAATTACTATACTCACTACTCTTAGTATTATCACTCTAACTCATATTATTAGCCATATTATGCTTATATGATCGATAGTACGACAATTACTATACTTATTACTCTTATTATTATCAATCTAACTCATATTATTAGCCATATTATGCTTATATGATCGATAGAACGACAATTACTATACTTATTACACTTATTATTATCAATCCAACTCATATTATTAGCCATATTAGGCTTATATGATCGATAGAACGACAATTACAATACTTATTACTCTTATTATTATCAATCTAACTCATATTATTAGCCATATTGTGCTTATATGAGCGATAGAACGACAATTACTATATTTATTGCACTCACTATTATCAATCTAACTCACATTATTAGCCATATTATGCTTATATGATCGATAGTACGACAATTACTATACTCATTACTCTTATTATTATCAATCTAACTCATATTATTAGCCATATTATGCTTATATGATCGATAGAATGAGAATTACTATACTCACTACTCTTAGTATTATCACTCTAACTCATATTATTAGCCATATTATGCTTATATGATCGATAGTACGACAATTACTATACTTATTACTCTTATTATTATCAATCTAACTCATATTATTAGCCATATTATGCTTATATGATCGATAGAACGACAATTACTATACTTATTACACTTATTATTATCAATCCAACTCATATTATTAGCCATATTATGCTTATATGATCGATAGAACGACAATTACAATACTTATTACTCTTATTATTATCAATCTAACTCATATTATTAGCCATATTGTGCTTATATGAGCGATAGAACGACAATTACTATATTTATTGCACTCACTATTATCAATCTAACTCACATTATTAGCCATATTATGCTTATATGATCGATAGTACGACAATTACTATACTCATTGCTCTTATTATTATCAATCTAACTCATATTATTAACCATATTATGCAATTATGATCGATAGAACGACAATTACTATACTTATTACACTTATTATTATCAATCTAACTCATATTATTAGCCATATTATGCTTATATGATCGATAGAACGACAATTACTATACTTACTATTCTTATTTTTATCAACCCAACTCATATTATTCGCCATATTATGCTTAAATGATCGATAGAACGACAATTACTATACTTATTACTCTTATTATTATGAATCTTACTCATATTATTAGCCATATTATGCTTATATGATCGATAGAACTACAATTACTATACTCATTACTCTTATTATTATCAATCCAACTCATATTATTACCCATATTATGCTGATATGATCGATAGAACGACATTCACTATACTTATTACACTCACTATTATCAATCTAACTCATATTATTAACCATATTATGCAGATATGATCGATAGAACGACAATTACTATACCTGTTACTCTTATTATTATCATTCTAACTCACATTATTAACCATATTATGCTTATATGATCGATAGAACGACAGGTACTATACTTATTATTCTTAGTTTTTTATTCAACCCAACTCATATTATTCGCCATATTATGCTTAAATGATCGATAGAACGACAATTACTATACATATTACTGTTATTATTATGAATCTGACTCATATTATTAGCCATATTATGCTTATATGATCGATAGACCTACAATTACTATACTCATTACTCTTATTATTATCAATCATATGATCGATAGAATGAGAATTACTATACTCACTACTCTTAGTATTATCACTCTAACTCATATTATTAGCCTTATTATGCTTATATGATCGATAGAACGACAATTACTATACTCATTACTCTTATTATTATCAATCCAACTCATATTATTAGCCATATTATGCTTATATGATCGAGAGAACGAGAATTACTATAGTCATTACTCTTATTATTATCTATCCAACTCATATTATTACCCATATTATGCTGATATGATCGATAGAACGACATTCACTATACTTATTACACTCACTATTATCAATCTAACTCATATTATTAACCATATTATGCAGATATGATCGATAGAACGACAATTACTATACCTATTACTCTTATTATTATCAATCTAACTCATATTATTAGCCATATTGTGCTTATATGAGCGATAGAACGACAATTACTATATTTATTGCACTCACTATTATCAATCTAACTCACATTATTAGCCATATTATGCTTATATGATCGATAGTACGACAATTACTATACTCATTACTCTTATTATTATCAATCTAACTCATATTATTAGCCATATTATGCTTATATGATCGATAGAATGAGAATTACTATACTCACTACTCTTAGTATTATCACTCTAACTCATATTATTAGCCATATTATGCTTATATGATCGATAGTACGACAATTACTATACTTATTACTCTTATTATTATCAATCTAACTCATATTATTAGCCATATTATGCTTATATGATCGATAGAACGACAATTACTATACTTATTACACTTATTATTATCAATCCAACTCATATTATTAGCCATATTATGCTTATATGATCGATAGAACGACAATTACAATACTTATTACTCTTATTATTATCAATCTAACTCATATTATTAGCCATATTGTGCTTATATGAGCGATAGAACGACAATTACTATATTTATTGCACTCACTATTATCAATCTAACTCACATTATTAGCCATATTATGCTTATATGATCGATAGTACGACAATTACTATACTCATTACTCTTATTATTATCAATCTAACTCATATTATTAACCATATTATGCAGATATGATCGATCGAACGACAATTACTATACTTTTTACACTTATTATTATCAATCTAACTCATATTATAAGCCATATTATGCTTATATGATCGATAGTACGACAATTACTATACTCATTGCTCTTATTATTATCAATCTAACTCATATTATTAACCATATTATGCAATTATGATCGATAGAACGACAATTACTATACTTATTACACTTATTATTATCAATCTAACTCATATTATTAGCCATATTGTGCTTATATGATCGATAGAACGACAATTACTATACTTATTACTCTTATTATTATCAATCTAACTCATATTATTAGCCATATTGTGCTTATATGAGAGATAGAACGACAATTACTATATTTATTACACTCATTATTATCAATCTAACTCATATTATTAACCATATTATGCAGATATGATCGATAGAACTACAATTACTATACTCATTACTCTTATTATTATCTATCTAACTCATATTATTAGCCATATTATGCTTATATGATCGATAGAATGAGAATTACTATACTCACTACTCTTAGTGTTATCAATCTAACTCATATTATTAGCCATATTATGCTTAAATGATCGATAGAACTACAATTACTATACTCATTACTCTTATTATTATCAATCTAACTCATATTATTAGCCATATTATGCTTAAATGATCGATAGAACTACAATTACTATACTCATTACTCTTATTATTATCAATCTAACTCATATTGTTAATCATATTATGCAGATATGATCGATAGAACGACAATTACTATACTTATTACTCTTATTATTATCAATCTAACTGATATTATTAGCCATATTGTGCTTAGATGATCGATAGAACGACAATTACTATACTTATTACTCTTATTATTATCAATCTAACTCGTATTATTAGCCATATTATGCTTATATGATCGATAGAACGACAAATACTATACTTATTACTCTTATTATTATCACACTAACTCATATTATTAACCATATTATGCTAATATGATCGACAGAACGACAATTACTATACTTATTACACTCACTATTATCAATCTAACTCATATTATTAACCATATCATGCAGATATGATCGATAGCACGACATTTACTATACTTATTACTCTTATTATTATGAACCTAACTCATATTATTAGCCATATTATGCTTATATGATCGATAGAACGACAATTACTATACTTACTATTCTTATTTTTATCAACCCAACTCATATTATTCGCCATATTATGCTTAAATGATCGATAGAACGACAATTACTATACTTATTACTCTTATTATTATGAATCTTACTCATATTATTAGCCATATTATGCTTATATGATCGATAGAACTACAATTACTATACTCATTACTCTTATTATTATCAATCCAACTCATATTATTACCCATATTATGCTGATATGATCGATAGAACGACATTCACTATACTTATTACACTCACTATTATCAATCTAACTCATATTATTAACCATATTATGCAGATATGATCGATAGAACGACAATTACTATACCTGTTACTCTTATTATTATCATTCTAACTCACATTATTAACCATATTATGCTTATATGATCGATAGAACGACAGGTACTATACTTATTATTCTTAGTTTTATCAACCCAACTCATATTATTCGCCATATTATGCTTAAATGATCGATAGAACGACAATTACTATACATATTACTGTTATTATTATGAATCTGACTCATATTATTAGCCATATTATGCTTATATGATCGATAGACCTACAATTACTATACTCATTACTCTTATTATTATCAATCCAACTCATATTATTACCCGTATTATGCTGATATGATCGATAGAACGACATTCACTATACTTATTACACTCACTATTATCAATCTAACTCATATTATTAACCATATTATGCAGATATGATCGATAGAACGACAATTACTATACTTATTACTCTTATTATTATCATTCTAACTCATATTATTAACCATATTAAGCAGATATGATCGATAGAGCTACAATTACTATACTCATTACTCTTATTATTATCAATCTAACTCATATTATTAGCCATATTATGCTTATATGATCGATAGTACGACAATTACTATACTCATTGCTCTTATTATTATTAATCTAACTCATATTATTAACCATATTATGCAATTATGATCGATAGAACGACAATTACTATACTTATTACACTTATTATTATCAATCTAACTCATATTATTAGCCATATTATGCTTATATGATCGATAGAACGACAATTACTATACTTATTACTCTTATTATTATCAATCTAACTCATATTATTAGCCATATTATGCTTAAATGATCGATAGAACGACAATTACTATACTTATTACTGTTATTATTATGAATCTAACTCATATTATTAACCATATTATGCAGATATGATCGATAGAACTACAATTACTATACTCATTACTCTTATAATTATCTATCTAACTCATATTATTAGCCATATTATGCTTATATTATCGATAGAACGACAATTACTGTACTTATTACTCTTATTATTATCAATCTAACTCATATTATTAGCCATATTATGCTTATACGATCGATAGAATGAGAATTACTATACTCACTACTCTTAGTATTATCACTCTAACTCATATTATTAGCCTTATTATGCTTATATGATCGATAGAACGACAATTACTGTACTTATTACTCTTATTATTATCAATCTAACTCATATTATTAGCCATATTATGCTTATATGATCGATAGAATGAGAATTACTATACTCACTACTCTTAGTATTATCACTCTAACTCATATTATTAGCATTATTATGCTTATATGATCGATAGAACGACAATTACTGTACTTATTACTCTTATTATTATCAATCTAACTCATATTATTAGCCATATTATGATTATATGATCGATAGAACGAGAATTACTATACTCACTACTCTTAGTATTATCAATCTAACTCATATTATTAGCCATATTATGCTTATATTATCGATAGAACGACAATTACTATACTTATTACTGTTATTATTATCAATCTGACTCATATTATTAGCCATATTATGCTTAAATGACCGATAGAACGACAATTACTATACTTATTACTCTTATTATTATCAATCTAACTCATATTATTAGCCATATTGTGCTTATATGAGCGATAGAACGACAATTACTATATTTATTGCACTCACTATTATCAATCTAACTCACATTATTAGCCATATTATGCTTATATGATCGATAGTACGACAATTACTATACTCATTACTCTTATTATTATCAATGTAACTCATATTATTAACCATATTATGCAGATATGATCGATAGAACTACAATTACTATACTTATTACACTCACTATTATCAATCTAACTCATATTATTAACCATATTATGCAGATATGATCGATAGCACGACATTTACTATACTTATTACTCTTATTATTATCAACCTAACTCATATTATTAGCCATATTATGCTTATATGATCGATAGAACTACAATTACTATACTTATTATTCTTATTTTTATCAACCCAACTCATATTATTCGCCATATTATGCTTAAATGATCGATAGAACGACAATTACTATACTTATTACTCTTATTATTATGAATCTTACTCATATTATTAGCCATATTATGCTTATATGATCGATAGAACGACAATTACTATACTTATTACTGTTATTATTATGAATCTGACTCATATTATTAGCCATATTATGCTTATATGATCGATAGACCTACAATTACTATACTCATTTCTCTTATTATTATCAATCCAACTCATATTATTACCCGTATTATGCTGATATGATCGATAGAACGACATTCACTATACTTATTACACTCACTATTATCAATCTAACTCATATTGTTAACCATATTATGCAGATATGATAGATAGAACGACAATTACTATACTTATTACTCTTATTATTATCATTCTAACTCATATTATTAACCATATTAAGCAGATATGATCGATAGAACGAGAATTACTATACTCACTACTCTTAGTATTATCAACCTAACTCATATTATTAGCCATATTATGGTTATATTATCGGTAGAACGACAATTACTATACTTATTACTGTTATTATTATGAATCTAACTCATATTATTAACCATATTATGCAGATATGATCGATAGAACTACAATTACTATACTCATTACTCTTATTATTATCTATCTAACTCATATTATTAGCCATATTATGCTTATATGATCGATAGAATGAGAATTACTATACTCACTACTCTTAGTATTATCAATCTATCTCATATTATTAGCCATATTATGCTTAAATGATCGATAGAACTACAATTACTATACTCATTACTCTTATTATTATCAATCTAACTCATATTATTAGCCATATTATGCTGAAATGATCGATAGAACTACAATTACTATATTCATTACTCTTATTATTATCAATCTAACTCATATTGTTAACCATATTATGCAGATATGATCGATAGAACGACAATTACTGTACTTATTACTCTTATTATTATCAATCTAACTGATATTATTAGCCATATTGTGCTTATATGATCGATAGAACGACAATTACTATACTTATTACTCTTATTATTGTCAATCTAACTCGTATTATTAGCCATATTATGCTTATATGATCGATAGAACGACAAATACTATACTTATTACTCTTATTATTATCAATCTAACTCATATTATTCGCCATATATTGCTTATATGATCGATAGAACGACAATTACTATACTTATTATTCTTATTTTTATCAACCCAACTCATATTATTCGCCATATTATGCTTAAATGATCGATAGAACGACAATTACTATACTTATTACTCTTATTATTATGAATCTTACTCATATTATTAGCCATATTATGCTTATATGATCGATAGAACTACAATTACTATACTCATTACTCTTATTATTATCTATCCAACTCATATTATTACCCATATTATGCTGATATGATCGATAGAACGACATTCACTATACTTATTACACTCACTATTATCAATCTAACTCATATTATTAACCATATTATGCAGATATGATCGATAGAACGACAATTACTATACTTATTACTCTTATTATTATCAATCTAACTGATATTATTAGCCATATTATGCTTATATGATCGATAGAATGAGAATTACTATACTCACTACTCTTAGTATTATCACTCTAACTCATATTATTAGCCGTATTACGCTTATATGATCGATAGTACGACAATTACTATACTTATTACACTTATTATAATCAATCTAACTCATATTATTAGCCATATTATGCTTATATGATCGATAGAATGAGAATTACTATACTCACTACTCTTAGTATTATCAATCTAACTCATATTATTAGCCATATTATGCTTAAATGATCGATAGAACTACAATTACTATACTCATTACTCTTATTATTATCAATCTAACTCATATTATTAGCCATATTATGCTTAAATGATCGATAGAACGACAATTACTATACTTATTACTCTTATTATTGTCAATCTAACTCGTATTATTAGCCATATTGTGCTTATATGATCGATAGAACGACAATTACTATACTTATTACTCTTATTATTATCAATCTAACTCATATTATTAACCATATTATGCTAATATGATCGACAGAACGACAATTACTATACTTATTACACTCACTATTATCAATCTAACTCATATTATTAACCATATCATGCAGATATGATCGATAGCACGACATTTACTATACTTATTACTCTTATTATTATGAACCTAACTCATATTATTGGCCATATTATGCTTATATGATCGATAGAACGACAATTACTATACTTATTATTCTTATTTTTATCAACCCAACTCATATTATTCGCCATATTATGCTTAAATGATCGATAGAACGACAATTACTATACTTATTACTCTTATTATTATGAATCTTACTCATATTATTAGCCATATTATGCTTATATGATCGATAGAACTACAATTACTATACTCATTACTCTTATTATTATCAATCTAACTCATATTATTAGCCATATTATGCTTAAATGATCGATAGAACTACAATTACTATACTCATTACTCTTATTATTATCAATCTAACTCATATTGTTAACCATATCATGCAGATATGATCGATAGCACGACAATTACTATACTTATTACTCTTATTATTATCAATCTAACTGATATTATTAGCCATATTATGCTTATATGATCGATAGAACGACAATTACTATACTTATTACTCTTATTATTATCAATCTAACTCATATTATTAACCATATTATGCTAATATGATCGACAGAACGACAATTACTATACTTATTACACTCACTATTATCAATCTAACTCATATTATTAACCATATCATGCAGATATGATCGATAGCACGACATTTACTATACTTATTACTCTTATTATTATGAACCTAACTCATATTATTGGCCATATTATGCTTATATGATCGATAGAACGACAATTACTATACTTATTATTCTTATTTTTATCAACCCAACTCATATTATTCGCCATATTATGCTTAAATGATCGATAGAACGACAATTACTATACTTATTACTGTTATTATTATGAATCTGACTCATATTATTAGCCATATTATGCTTATATGATCGATAGACCTACAATTACTATACTCATTACTCTTATTATTATCAATCCAACTCATATTATTACCCGTATTATGCTGATATGATCGATAGAACGACATTCACAATACTTATTACACTCACTATTATCAATCTATCTCATATTATTAACCATATTATGCAGATATGATGGATAGAACGACAATTACTATACTTATTACTCTTATTATTATCATTCTAACTCATATTATTAACCATATTAAGCAGATATGATCGATAGAGCTACAATTACTATACTCATTACTCTTATTATTATCAATCTAACTCATATTATTAGCCATATTATGCTTATATGATCGATAGTACGACAATTACTATACTCATTGCTCTTATTATTATTAATCTAACTCATATTATTAACCATATTATGCAATTATGATCGATAGAACGACAATTACTATACTTATTACACTTATTATTATCAATCTAACTCATATTATTAGCCATATTATGCTTAAATGATCGATAGAACGACTATTACTATACTTATTACTGTTATTATTATGAATCTAACTCATATTATTAACCATATTATGCAGATATGATCGATAGAACTACAATTACTATACTCATTACTCTTATTATTATCTATCTAACTCATATTATTAGCCATATTATGCTTATATTATCGATAGAACGACAATTACTGTACTTATTACTCTTATTATTATCAATCTAACTCATATTATTAGCCATATTATGCTTATATGATCGATAGAATGAGAATTACTATACTCACTACTCTTAGTATTATCACTCTAACTCATATTATTAGCCTTATTATGCTTATATGATCGATAGAACGACAATTACTGTACTTATTACTCTTATTATTATCAATCTAACTCATATTATTAGCCATATTATGCTTATATGATCGATAGAATGAGAATTACTATACTCACTACTCTTAGTATTATCACTCTAACTCATATTATTAGCCTTATTATGCTTATATGATCGATAGAACGACAATTACTGTACTTATTACTCTTATTATTATCAATCTAACTCATATTATTAGGCATATTATGATTATATGATCGATAGAACGAGAATTACTATACTCACTACTCTTAGTATTATCAATCTAACTCATATTATTAGCCATATTATGCTTATATTATCGATAGAACGACAATTACTATACTTATTACTGTTATTATTATCAATCTGACTCATATTATTAGCCATATTATGCTTAAATGACCGATAGAACGACAATTACTATACTTATTACTCTTATTGTTATCAATCTAACTCATATTATTAGCCATATTATGTTTATATGATCGATAGAACGACAAATACTATACTTATTACACTTATTATTATCAATCTAACTCATATTATTAACCATATTATGCAGATATGATCGATAGAACGACAAATACTATACTTATTACTCTTATTATTATCAATGTAACTCATATTATTAGCCATATTGTGCTTATATGAGCGATAGAACGACAATTACTATATTTATTGCACTCACTATTATCAATCTAACTCACATTATTAGCCATATTATGCTTATATGATCGATAGTACGACAATTACTATACTCATTACTCTAATTATTATCAATCTAACTCATATTATTAGCCATATTATGCTTATATGATCGATAGAATGAGAATTACTATACTCACTACTCTTAGTATTATCACTCTAACTCATATTATTAGCCATATTATGCTTATATGATCGATAGTACGACAATTACTATACTTATTACTCTTATTATTATCAATCTAACTCATATTATTAGCCATATTATGCTTATATGATCGATAGAACGACAATTACTATACTTATTACACTTATTATTATCAATCCAACTCATATTGTTAATCATATTATGCAGATATGATCGATAGAACGACAATTACTATACTTATTACTCTTATTATTATCAATCTAACTGATATTATTAGCCATATTGTGCTTAGATGATCGATAGAACGACAATTACTATACTTATTACTCTTATTATTATCAATCTAACTCGTATTATTAGCCATATTATGCTTATATGATCGATAGAACGACAAATACTATACTTATTACTCTTATTATTATCAATCTAACTCATATTATTAACCATATTATGCTAATATGATCGACAGAACGACAATTACTATACTTATTACACTCACTATTATCAATCTAACTCATATTATTAACCATATCATGCAGATATGATCGATAGCACGACATTTACTATACTTATTACTCTTATTATTATGAACCTAACTCATATTATTAGCCATATTATGCTTATATGATCGATAGAACGACAATTACTATACTTACTATTCTTATTTTTATCAACCCAACTCATATTATTCGCCATATTATGCTTAAATGATCGATAGAACGACAATTACTATACTTATTACTCTTATTATTATGAATCTTACTCATATTATTAGCCATATTATGCTTATATGATCGATAGAACTACAATTACTATACTCATTACTCTTATTATTATCAATCCAACTCATATTATTACCCATATTATGCTGATATGATCGATAGAACGACATTCACTATACTTATTACACTCACTATTATCAATCTAACTCATATTATTAACCATATTATGCAGATATGATCGATAGAACGACAATTACTATACCTGTTACTCTTATTATTATCATTCTAACTCACATTATTAACCATATTATGCTTATATGATCGATAGAACGACAGGTACTATACTTATTATTCTTAGTTTTATCAACCCAACTCATATTATTCGCCATATTATGCTTAAATGATCGATAGAACGACAATTACTATACATATTACTGTTATTATTATGAATCTGACTCATATTATTAGCCATATTATGCTTATATGATCGATAGACCTACAATTACTATACTCATTACTCTTATTATTATCAATCCAACTCATATTATTACCCGTATTATGCTGATATGATCGATAGAACGACATTCACTATACTTATTACACTCACTATTATCAATCTAACTCATATTATTAACCATATTATGCAGATATGATCGATAGAACGACAATTACTATACTTATTACTCTTATTATTATCATTCTAACTCATATTATTAACCATATTAAGCAGATATGATCGATAGAGCTACAATTACTATACTCATTACTCTTATTATTATCAATCTAACTCATATTATTAGCCATATTATGCTTATATGATCGATAGTACGACAATTACTATACTCATTGCTCTTATTATTATTAATCTAACTCATATTATTAACCATATTATGCAATTATGATCGATAGAACGACAATTACTATACTTATTACACTTATTATTATCAATCTAACTCATATTATTA
Organism: Megachile rotundata; assembly: GCF_050947335.1. Lineage (NCBI taxonomy): Eukaryota > Metazoa > Arthropoda > Insecta > Hymenoptera > Megachilidae > Megachile > Megachile rotundata. Next base: position 167,625 of record NW_027473647.1, read on the forward strand.
GCCATATTATGCTTATATGATCGATAGAACGACAATTACTATACTTATTACTCTTATTATTATCAATCTAACTCATATTATTAGCCATATTATGCTTATATGATCGATAGAACTACAATTACTATACTCATTACTCTTATTATTATCAATCATATGATCGATAGAATGAGAATTACTATACTCACTACTCTTAGTATTATCACTCTAACTCATATTATTAGCCTTATTATGCTTATATGATCGATAGAACGACAATTACTATACTCATTACTCTTATTATTATCAATCCAACTCATATTATTAGCCATATTATGCTTATATGATCGAGAGAACGAGAATTACTATAGTCACTACCCTTAGTATTATCAATCTAACTCATATTATTAGCCATATTATGCTTATATGATCGATAGAACGACAATTACTATACTTATTACTCTTATTATTATCAATCTAACTCATATTATTAGCCATATTATGCTTATATGATCGATAGAACGAGAATTACTATACTCACCACTCTTAGTATTATCAACCTAACTCATATTATTAGCCATATTATGGTTATATTATCGGTAGAACGACAATTACTATACTTATTACTCTTATTATTATCAATCTAACTCATATTATTAATCATATTATGCTAATATGATCGACAGAACGACAATTACTATACTTATTACACTCACTATTATCAATCTAACTCATATTGTTAACCATATTATGCAGATATGATCGATAGCACGACATTTACTATACTTATTACTCTTATTATTATCAACCTAACTCATATTATTCGCCATATATTGCTTATATGATCGATAGAACGACAATTACTATACTTATTATTCTTATTTTTATCAACCCAACTCATATTATTCGCCATATTATGCTTAAATGATCGATAGAACGACAATTACTATACTTATTACTCTTATTATTATGAATCTTACTCATATTATTAGCCATATTATGCTTATATGATCGATAGAACTACAATTACTATACTCATTACTCTTATTATTATCTATCCAACTCATATTATTACCCATATTATGCTGATATGATCGATAGAACGACATTCACTATACTTATTACACTCACTATTATCAATCTAACTCATATTATTAACCATATTATGCAGATATGATCGATAGAACGACAATTACTATACTTATTACTCTTATTATTATCAATCTAACTCATATTATTAGCCATATTGTGCTTATATGAGCGATAGAACGACAATTACTATATTTATTGCACTCACTATTATCAATCTAACTCACATTATTAGCCATATCATGCAGATATGATCGATAGCACGACATTTACTATACTTATTACTCTTATTATTATGAACCTAACTCATATTATTAGCCATATTATGCTTATATGATCGATAGAACGACAATTACTATACTTATTACTCTTATTATTATCAATCTAACTCATATTATTAGCCATATTGTGCTTATATGAGCGATAGAACGACAATTACTATATTTATTGCACTCACTATTATCAATCTAACTCACATTATTAGCCATATTATGCTTATATGATCGATAGTACGACAATTACTATACTCATTACTCTTATTATTATCAATCTAACTCATATTATTAGCCATATTATGCTTATATGATCGATAGAATGAGAATTACTATACTCACTACTCTTAGTATTATCACTCTAACTCATATTATTAGCCATATTATGCTTAAATGATCGATAGAACGACAATTACTATACTTATTACTCTTATTATTATGAATCTTACTCATATTATTAGCCATATTATGCTTATATGATCGATAGAACTACAATTACTATACTCATTACTCTTATTATTATCAATCCAACTCATATTATTACCCATATTATGCTGATATGATCGATAGAACGACATTCACTATACTTATTACACTCACTATTATCAATCTAACTCATATTATTAACCATATTATGCAGATATGATCGATAGAACGACAATTACTATACCTGTTACTCTTAGTTTTATCAACCCAACTCATATTATTCGCCATATTATGCTTAAATGATCGATAGAACGACAATTACTATACATATTACTGTTATTATTATGAATCTGACTCATATTATTAGCCATATTATGCTTATATGATCGATAGACCTACAATTACTATACTCATTACTCTTATTATTATCAATCCAACTCATATTATTACCCGTATTATGCTGATATGATCGATAGAACGACATTCACTATACTTATTACACTCACTATTATCAATCTAACTCATATTATTAACCATATTATGCAGATATGATCGATAGAACGACAATTACTATACTTATTACTCTTATTATTATCATTCTAACTCATATTATTAACCATATTAAGCAGATATGATCGATAGAGCTACAATTACTATACTCATTACTCTTATTATTATCAATCTAACTCATATTATTAGCCATATTATGCTTATATGATCGATAGTACGACAATTACTATACTCATTGCTCTTATTATTATTAATCTAACTCATATTATTAACCATATTATGCAATTATGATCGATAGAACGACAATTACTATACTTATTACACTTATTATTATCAATCTAACTCATATTATTAGCCATATTATGCTTATATGATCGATAGAACGACAATTACTATACTTATTACTCTTATTATTATCAATCTAACTCATATTATTAGCCATATTATGCTTATATGATCGATAGAACTACAATTACTATACTCATTACTCTTATTATTATCAATCATATGATCGATAGAATGAGAATTACTATACTCACTACTCTTAGTATTATCACTCTAACTCATATTATTAGCCTTATTATGCTTATATGATCGATAGAACGACAATTACTATACTCATTACTCTTATTATTATCAATCCAACTCATATTATTAGCCATATTATGCTTATATGATCGAGAGAACGAGAATTACTATAGTCACTACCCTTAGTATTATCAATCTAACTCATATTATTAGCCATATTATGCTTATATGATCGATAGAACGACAATTACTATACTTATTACTCTTATTATTATCAATCTAACTCATATTATTAGCCATATTATGCTTATATGATCGATAGAACGAGAATTACTATACTCACCACTCTTAGTATTATCAACCTAACTCATATTATTAGCCATATTATGGTTATATTATCGGTAGAACGACAATTACTATACTTATTACTCTTATTATTATCAATCTAACTCATATTATTAATCATATTATGCTAATATGATCGACAGAACGACAATTACTATACTTATTACACTCACTATTATCAATCTAACTCATATTGTTAACCATATTATGCAGATATGATCGATAGCACGACATTTACTATACTTATTACTCTTATTATTATCAACCTAACTCATATTATTCGCCATATATTGCTTATATGATCGATAGAACGACAATTACTATACTTATTATTCTTATTTTTATCAACCCAACTCATATTATTCGCCATATTATGCTTAAATGATCGATAGAACGACAATTACTATACTTATTACTCTTATTATTATGAATCTTACTCATATTATTAGCCATATTATGCTTATATGATCGATAGAACTACAATTACTATACTCATTACTCTTATTATTATCTATCCAACTCATATTATTACCCATATTATGCTGATATGATCGATAGAACGACATTCACTATACTTATTACACTCACTATTATCAATCTAACTCATATTATTAACCATATTATGCAGATATGATCGATAGAACGACAATTACTATACTTATTACTCTTATTATTATCAATCTAACTCATATTATTAGCCATATTGTGCTTATATGAGCGATAGAACGACAATTACTATATTTATTGCACTCACTATTATCAATCTAACTCACATTATTAGCCATATTATGCTTATATGATCGATAGTACGACAATTACTATACTCATTACTCTTATTATTATCAATCTAACTCATATTATTAGCCATATTATGCTTATATGATCGATAGAATGAGAATTACTATACTCACTACTCTTAGTATTATCACTCTAACTCATATTATTAGCCATATTATGCTTATATGATCGATAGTACGACAATTACTATACTTATTACTCTTATTATTATCAATCTAACTCATATTATTAGCCATATTATGCTTATATGATCGATAGAACGACAATTACTATACTTATTACACTTATTATTATCAATCCAACTCATATTATTAGCCATATTAGGCTTATATGATCGATAGAACGACAATTACAATACTTATTACTCTTATTATTATCAATCTAACTCATATTATTAGCCATATTGTGCTTATATGAGCGATAGAACGACAATTACTATATTTATTGCACTCACTATTATCAATCTAACTCACATTATTAGCCATATTATGCTTATATGATCGATAGTACGACAATTACTATACTCATTACTCTTATTATTATCAATCTAACTCATATTATTAGCCATATTATGCTTATATGATCGATAGAATGAGAATTACTATACTCACTACTCTTAGTATTATCACTCTAACTCATATTATTAGCCATATTATGCTTATATGATCGATAGTACGACAATTACTATACTTATTACTCTTATTATTATCAATCTAACTCATATTATTAGCCATATTATGCTTATATGATCGATAGAACGACAATTACTATACTTATTACACTTATTATTATCAATCCAACTCATATTATTAGCCATATTATGCTTATATGATCGATAGAACGACAATTACAATACTTATTACTCTTATTATTATCAATCTAACTCATATTATTAGCCATATTGTGCTTATATGAGCGATAGAACGACAATTACTATATTTATTGCACTCACTATTATCAATCTAACTCACATTATTAGCCATATTATGCTTATATGATCGATAGTACGACAATTACTATACTCATTGCTCTTATTATTATCAATCTAACTCATATTATTAACCATATTATGCAATTATGATCGATAGAACGACAATTACTATACTTATTACACTTATTATTATCAATCTAACTCATATTATTAGCCATATTATGCTTATATGATCGATAGAACGACAATTACTATACTTACTATTCTTATTTTTATCAACCCAACTCATATTATTCGCCATATTATGCTTAAATGATCGATAGAACGACAATTACTATACTTATTACTCTTATTATTATGAATCTTACTCATATTATTAGCCATATTATGCTTATATGATCGATAGAACTACAATTACTATACTCATTACTCTTATTATTATCAATCCAACTCATATTATTACCCATATTATGCTGATATGATCGATAGAACGACATTCACTATACTTATTACACTCACTATTATCAATCTAACTCATATTATTAACCATATTATGCAGATATGATCGATAGAACGACAATTACTATACCTGTTACTCTTATTATTATCATTCTAACTCACATTATTAACCATATTATGCTTATATGATCGATAGAACGACAGGTACTATACTTATTATTCTTAGTTTTATCAACCCAACTCATATTATTCGCCATATTATGCTTAAATGATCGATAGAACGACAATTACTATACATATTACTGTTATTATTATGAATCTGACTCATATTATTAGCCATATTATGCTTATATGATCGATAGACCTACAATTACTATACTCATTACTCTTATTATTATCAATCCAACTCATATTATTACCCGTATTATGCTGATATGATCGATAGAACGACATTCACTATACTTATTACACTCACTATTATCAATCTAACTCATATTATTAACCATATTATGCAGATATGATCGATAGAACGACAATTACTATACTTATTACTCTTATTATTATCATTCTAACTCATATTATTAACCATATTAAGCAGATATGATCGATAGAGCTACAATTACTATACTCATTACTCTTATTATTATCAATCTAACTCATATTATTAGCCATATTATGCTTATATGATCGATAGTACGACAATTACTATACTCATTGCTCTTATTATTATTAATCTAACTCATATTATTAACCATATTATGCAATTATGATCGATAGAACGACAATTACTATACTTATTACACTTATTATTATCAATCTAACTCATATTATTAGCCATATTATGCTTATATGATCGATAGAACGACAATTACTATACTTATTACTCTTATTATTATCAATCTAACTCATATTATTAGCCATATTATGCTTATATGATCGATAGAACTACAATTACTATACTCATTACTCTTATTATTATCAATCATATGATCGATAGAATGAGAATTACTATACTCACTACTCTTAGTATTATCACTCTAACTCATATTATTAGCCTTATTATGCTTATATGATCGATAGAACGACAATTACTATACTCATTACTCTTATTATTATCAATCCAACTCATATTATTAGCCATATTATGCTTATATGATCGAGAGAACGAGAATTACTATAGTCATTACTCTTATTATTATCTATCCAACTCATATTATTACCCATATTATGCTGATATGATCGATAGAACGACATTCACTATACTTATTACACTCACTATTATCAATCTAACTCATATTATTAACCATATTATGCAGATATGATCGATAGAACGACAATTACTATACCTATTACTCTTATTATTATCAATCTAACTCATATTATTAGCCATATTGTGCTTATATGAGCGATAGAACGACAATTACTATATTTATTGCACTCACTATTATCAATCTAACTCACATTATTAGCCATATTATGCTTATATGATCGATAGTACGACAATTACTATACTCATTACTCTTATTATTATCAATCTAACTCATATTATTAGCCATATTATGCTTATATGATCGATAGAATGAGAATTACTATACTCACTACTCTTAGTATTATCACTCTAACTCATATTATTAGCCATATTATGCTTATATGATCGATAGTACGACAATTACTATACTTATTACTCTTATTATTATCAATCTAACTCATATTATTAGCCATATTATGCTTATATGATCGATAGAACGACAATTACTATACTTATTACACTTATTATTATCAATCCAACTCATATTATTAGCCATATTATGCTTATATGATCGATAGAACGACAATTACAATACTTATTACTCTTATTATTATCAATCTAACTCATATTATTAGCCATATTGTGCTTATATGAGCGATAGAACGACAATTACTATATTTATTGCACTCACTATTATCAATCTAACTCACATTATTAGCCATATTATGCTTATATGATCGATAGTACGACAATTACTATACTCATTACTCTTATTATTATCAATCTAACTCATATTATTAACCATATTATGCAGATATGATCGATCGAACGACAATTACTATACTTTTTACACTTATTATTATCAATCTAACTCATATTATAAGCCATATTATGCTTATATGATCGATAGTACGACAATTACTATACTCATTGCTCTTATTATTATCAATCTAACTCATATTATTAACCATATTATGCAATTATGATCGATAGAACGACAATTACTATACTTATTACACTTATTATTATCAATCTAACTCATATTATTAGCCATATTGTGCTTATATGATCGATAGAACGACAATTACTATACTTATTACTCTTATTATTATCAATCTAACTCATATTATTAGCCATATTGTGCTTATATGAGAGATAGAACGACAATTACTATATTTATTACACTCATTATTATCAATCTAACTCATATTATTAACCATATTATGCAGATATGATCGATAGAACTACAATTACTATACTCATTACTCTTATTATTATCTATCTAACTCATATTATTAGCCATATTATGCTTATATGATCGATAGAATGAGAATTACTATACTCACTACTCTTAGTGTTATCAATCTAACTCATATTATTAGCCATATTATGCTTAAATGATCGATAGAACTACAATTACTATACTCATTACTCTTATTATTATCAATCTAACTCATATTATTAGCCATATTATGCTTAAATGATCGATAGAACTACAATTACTATACTCATTACTCTTATTATTATCAATCTAACTCATATTGTTAATCATATTATGCAGATATGATCGATAGAACGACAATTACTATACTTATTACTCTTATTATTATCAATCTAACTGATATTATTAGCCATATTGTGCTTAGATGATCGATAGAACGACAATTACTATACTTATTACTCTTATTATTATCAATCTAACTCGTATTATTAGCCATATTATGCTTATATGATCGATAGAACGACAAATACTATACTTATTACTCTTATTATTATCACACTAACTCATATTATTAACCATATTATGCTAATATGATCGACAGAACGACAATTACTATACTTATTACACTCACTATTATCAATCTAACTCATATTATTAACCATATCATGCAGATATGATCGATAGCACGACATTTACTATACTTATTACTCTTATTATTATGAACCTAACTCATATTATTAGCCATATTATGCTTATATGATCGATAGAACGACAATTACTATACTTACTATTCTTATTTTTATCAACCCAACTCATATTATTCGCCATATTATGCTTAAATGATCGATAGAACGACAATTACTATACTTATTACTCTTATTATTATGAATCTTACTCATATTATTAGCCATATTATGCTTATATGATCGATAGAACTACAATTACTATACTCATTACTCTTATTATTATCAATCCAACTCATATTATTACCCATATTATGCTGATATGATCGATAGAACGACATTCACTATACTTATTACACTCACTATTATCAATCTAACTCATATTATTAACCATATTATGCAGATATGATCGATAGAACGACAATTACTATACCTGTTACTCTTATTATTATCATTCTAACTCACATTATTAACCATATTATGCTTATATGATCGATAGAACGACAGGTACTATACTTATTATTCTTAGTTTTATCAACCCAACTCATATTATTCGCCATATTATGCTTAAATGATCGATAGAACGACAATTACTATACATATTACTGTTATTATTATGAATCTGACTCATATTATTAGCCATATTATGCTTATATGATCGATAGACCTACAATTACTATACTCATTACTCTTATTATTATCAATCCAACTCATATTATTACCCGTATTATGCTGATATGATCGATAGAACGACATTCACTATACTTATTACACTCACTATTATCAATCTAACTCATATTATTAACCATATTATGCAGATATGATCGATAGAACGACAATTACTATACTTATTACTCTTATTATTATCATTCTAACTCATATTATTAACCATATTAAGCAGATATGATCGATAGAGCTACAATTACTATACTCATTACTCTTATTATTATCAATCTAACTCATATTATTAGCCATATTATGCTTATATGATCGATAGTACGACAATTACTATACTCATTGCTCTTATTATTATTAATCTAACTCATATTATTAACCATATTATGCAATTATGATCGATAGAACGACAATTACTATACTTATTACACTTATTATTATCAATCTAACTCATATTATTAGCCATATTATGCTTATATGATCGATAGAATGAGAATTACTATACTCACTACTCTTAGTATTATCACTCTAACTCATATTATTAGCCTTATTATGCTTATATGATCGATAGAACGACAATTACTGTACTTATTACTCTTATTATTATCAATCTAACTCATATTATTAGGCATATTATGATTATATGATCGATAGAACGAGAATTACTATACTCACTACTCTTAGTATTATCAATCTAACTCATATTATTAGCCATATTATGCTTATATTATCGATAGAACGACAATTACTATACTTATTACTGTTATTATTATCAATCTGACTCATATTATTAGCCATATTATGCAGATATGATCGATAGAACGACAAATACTATACTTATTACTCTTATTATTATCAATGTAACTCATATTATTAACCATATTATGCAGATATGATCGATAGAACTACAATTACTATACTTATTACTCTTATTATTATCAACCTAACTCATATTATTCGCCATATATTGCTTATATGATCGATAGAACGACAATTACTATACTTATTATTCTTATTTTTATCAACCCAACTCATATTATTCGCCATATTATGCTTAAATGATCGATAGAACGACAATTACTATACTTATTACTCTTATTATTATGAATCTTACTCATATTATTAGCCATATTATGCTTATATGATCGATAGAACTACAATTACTATACTCATTACTCTTATTATTATCTATCCAACTCATATTATTACCCATATTATGCTGATATGATCGATAGAACGACATTCACTATACTTATTACACTCACTATTATCAATCTAACTCATATTATTAACCATATTATGCAGATATGATCGATAGAACGACAATTACTATACTTATTACTCTTATTATTATCAATCTAACTCATATTATTAGCCATATTGTGCTTATATGAGCGATAGAACGACAATTACTATATTTATTGCACTCACTATTATCAATCTAACTCACATTATTAGCCATATTATGCTTATATGATCGATAGTACGACAATTACTATACTCATTACTCTAATTATTATCAATCTAACTCATATTATTAGCCATATTATGCTTATATGATCGATAGAATGAGAATTACTATACTCACTACTCTTAGTATTATCACTCTAACTCATATTATTAGCCATATTATGCTTATATGATCGATAGTACGACAATTACTATACTTATTACTCTTATTATTATCAATCTAACTCATATTATTAGCCATATTATGCTTATATGATCGATAGAACGACAATTACTATACTTATTACACTTATTATTATCAATCCAACTCATATTGTTAATCATATTATGCAGATATGATCGATAGAACGACAATTACTATACTTATTACTCTTATTATTATCAATCTAACTGATATTATTAGCCATATTGTGCTTAGATGATCGATAGAACGACAATTACTATACTTATTACTCTTATTATTATCAATCTAACTCGTATTATTAGCCATATTATGCTTATATGATCGATAGAACGACAAATACTATACTTATTACTCTTATTATTATCAATCTAACTCATATTATTAACCATATTATGCTAATATGATCGACAGAACGACAATTACTATACTTATTACACTCACTATTATCAATCTAACTCATATTATTAACCATATCATGCAGATATGATCGATAGCACGACATTTACTATACTTATTACTCTTATTATTATGAACCTAACTCATATTATTAGCCATATTATGCTTATATGATCGATAGAACGACAATTACTATACTTACTATTCTTATTTTTATCAACCCAACTCATATTATTCGCCATATTATGCTTAAATGATCGATAGAACGACAATTACTATACTTATTACTCTTATTATTATGAATCTTACTCATATTATTAGCCATATTATGCTTATATGATCGATAGAACTACAATTACTATACTCATTACTCTTATTATTATCAATCCAACTCATATTATTACCCATATTATGCTGATATGATCGATAGAACGACATTCACTATACTTATTACACTCACTATTATCAATCTAACTCATATTATTAACCATATTATGCAGATATGATCGATAGAACGACAATTACTATACCTGTTACTCTTATTATTATCATTCTAACTCACATTATTAACCATATTATGCTTATATGATCGATAGAACGACAGGTACTATACTTATTATTCTTAGTTTTATCAACCCAACTCATATTATTCGCTATATTATGCTTAAATGATCGATAGAACGACAATTACTATACATATTACTGTTATTATTATGAATCTGACTCATATTATTAGCCATATTATGCTTATATGATCGATAGACCTACAATTACTATACTCATTACTCTTATTATTATCAATCCAACTCATATTATTACCCGTATTATGCTGATATGATCGATAGAACGACATTCACTATACTTATTACACTCACTATTATCAATCTAACTCATATTATTAACCATATTATGCAGATATGATCGATAGAACGACAATTACTATACTTATTACTCTTATTATTATCATTCTAACTCATATTATTAACCATATTAAGCAGATATGATCGATAGAGCTACAATTACTATACTCATTACTCTTATTATTATCAATCTAACTCATATTATTAGCCATATTATGCTTATATGATCGATAGTACGACAATTACTATACTCATTGCTCTTATTATTATTAATCTAACTCATATTATTAACCATATTATGCAATTATGATCGATAGAACGACAATTACTATACTTATTACACTTATTATTATCAATCTAACTCATATTATTAGCCATATTATGCTTATATGATCGATAGAACGACAATTACTATACTTATTACTCTTATTATTATCAATCTAACTCATATTATTAGCCATATTATGCTTATATGATCGATAGAACTACAATTACTATACTCATTACTCTTATTATTATCAATCATATGATCGATAGAATGAGAATTACTATACTCACTACTCTTAGTATTATCACTCTAACTCATATTATTAGCCTTATTATGCTTATATGATCGATAGAACGACAATTACTATACTCATTACTCTTATTATTATCAATCCAACTCATATTATTAGCCATATTATGCTTATATGATCGAGAGAACGAGAATTACTATAGTCACTACCCTTAGTATTATCAATCTAACTCATATTATTAGCCATATTATGCTTATATGATCGATAGAACGACAATTACTATACTTATTACTCTTATTATTATCAATCTAACTCATATTATTAGCCATATTATGCTTATATGATCGATAGAACGAGAATTACTATACTCACCACTCTTAGTATTATCAACCTAACTCATATTATTAGCCATATTATGGTTATATTATCGGTAGAACGACAATTACTATACTTATTACTCTTATTATTATCAATCTAACTCATATTATTAATCATATTATGCTAATATGATCGACAGAACGACAATTACTATACTTATTACACTCACTATTATCAATCTAACTCATATTGTTAACCATATTATGCAGATATGATCGATAGCACGACATTTACTATACTTATTACTCTTATTATTATCAACCTAACTCATATTATTCGCCATATATTGCTTATATGATCGATAGAACGACAATTACTATACTTATTATTCTTATTTTTATCAACCCAACTCATATTATTCGCCATATTATGCTTAAATGATCGATAGAACGACAATTACTATACTTATTACTCTTATTATTATGAATCTTACTCATATTATTAGCCATATTATGCTTATATGATCGATAGAACTACAATTACTATACTCATTACTCTTATTATTATCTATCCAACTCATATTATTACCCATATTATGCTGATATGATCGATAGAACGACATTCACTATACTTATTACACTCACTATTATCAATCTAACTCATATTATTAACCATATTATGCAGATATGATCGATAGAACGACAATTACTATACTTATTACTCTTATTATTATCAATCTAACTCATATTATTAGCCATATTGTGCTTATATGAGCGATAGAACGACAATTACTATATTTATTGCACTCACTATTATCAATCTAACTCACATTATTAGCCATATTATGCTTATATGATCGATAGTACGACAATTACTATACTCATTACTCTTATTATTATCAATCTAACTCATATTATTAGCCATATTATGCTTATATGATCGATAGAATGAGAATTACTATACTCACTACTCTTAGTATTATCACTCTAACTCATATTATTAGCCATATTATGCTTATATGATCGATAGTACGACAATTACTATACTTATTACTCTTATTATTATCAATCTAACTCATATTATTAGCCATATTATGCTTATATGATCGATAGAACGACAATTACTATACTTATTACACTTATTATTATCAATCCAACTCATATTATTAGCCATATTAGGCTTATATGATCGATAGAACGACAATTACAATACTTATTACTCTTATTATTATCAATCTAACTCATATTATTAGCCATATTGTGCTTATATGAGCGATAGAACGACAATTACTATATTTATTGCACTCACTATTATCAATCTAACTCACATTATTAGCCATATTATGCTTATATGATCGATAGTACGACAATTACTATACTCATTACTCTTATTATTATCAATCTAACTCATATTATTAGCCATATTATGCTTATATGATCGATAGAATGAGAATTACTATACTCACTACTCTTAGTATTATCACTCTAACTCATATTATTAGCCATATTATGCTTATATGATCGATAGTACGACAATTACTATACTTATTACTCTTATTATTATCAATCTAACTCATATTATTAGCCATATTATGCTTATATGATCGATAGAACGACAATTACTATACTTATTACACTTATTATTATCAATCCAACTCATATTATTAGCCATATTATGCTTATATGATCGATAGAACGACAATTACAATACTTATTACTCTTATTATTATCAATCTAACTCATATTATTAGCCATATTGTGCTTATATGAGCGATAGAACGACAATTACTATATTTATTGCACTCACTATTATCAATCTAACTCACATTATTAGCCATATTATGCTTATATGATCGATAGTACGACAATTACTATACTCATTGCTCTTATTATTATCAATCTAACTCATATTATTAACCATATTATGCAATTATGATCGATAGAACGACAATTACTATACTTATTACACTTATTATTATCAATCTAACTCATATTATTAGCCATATTATGCTTATATGATCGATAGAACGACAATTACTATACTTACTATTCTTATTTTTATCAACCCAACTCATATTATTCGCCATATTATGCTTAAATGATCGATAGAACGACAATTACTATACTTATTACTCTTATTATTATGAATCTTACTCATATTATTAGCCATATTATGCTTATATGATCGATAGAACTACAATTACTATACTCATTACTCTTATTATTATCAATCCAACTCATATTATTACCCATATTATGCTGATATGATCGATAGAACGACATTCACTATACTTATTACACTCACTATTATCAATCTAACTCATATTATTAACCATATTATGCAGATATGATCGATAGAACGACAATTACTATACCTGTTACTCTTATTATTATCATTCTAACTCACATTATTAACCATATTATGCTTATATGATCGATAGAACGACAGGTACTATACTTATTATTCTTAGTTTTATCAACCCAACTCATATTATTCGCCATATTATGCTTAAATGATCGATAGAACGACAATTACTATACATATTACTGTTATTATTATGAATCTGACTCATATTATTAGCCATATTATGCTTATATGATCGATAGACCTACAATTACTATACTCATTACTCTTATTATTATCAATCCAACTCATATTATTACCCGTATTATGCTGATATGATCGATAGAACGACATTCACTATACTTATTACACTCACTATTATCAATCTAACTCATATTATTAACCATATTATGCAGATATGATCGATAGAACGACAATTACTATACTTATTACTCTTATTATTATCATTCTAACTCATATTATTAACCATATTAAGCAGATATGATCGATAGAGCTACAATTACTATACTCATTACTCTTATTATTATCAATCTAACTCATATTATTAGCCATATTATGCTTATATGATCGATAGTACGACAATTACTATACTCATTGCTCTTATTATTATTAATCTAACTCATATTATTAACCATATTATGCAATTATGATCGATAGAACGACAATTACTATACTTATTACACTTATTATTATCAATCTAACTCATATTATTAGCCATATTATGCTTATATGATCGATAGAACGACAATTACTATACTTATTACTCTTATTATTATCAATCTAACTCATATTATTAGCCATATTATGCTTATATGATCGATAGAACTACAATTACTATACTCATTACTCTTATTATTATCAATCATATGATCGATAGAATGAGAATTACTATACTCACTACTCTTAGTATTATCACTCTAACTCATATTATTAGCCTTATTATGCTTATATGATCGATAGAACGACAATTACTATACTCATTACTCTTATTATTATCAATCCAACTCATATTATTAGCCATATTATGCTTATATGATCGAGAGAACGAGAATTACTATAGTCACTACCCTTAGTATTATCAATCTAACTCATATTATTAGCCATATTATGCTTATATGATCGATAGAACGACAATTACTATACTTATTACTCTTATTATTATCAATCTAACTCATATTATTAGCCATATTATGCTTATATGATCGATAGAACGAGAATTACTATACTCACCACTCTTAGTATTATCAACCTAACTCATATTATTAGCCATATTATGGTTATATTATCGGTAGAACGACAATTACTATACTTATTACTCTTATTATTATCAATCTAACTCATATTATTAATCATATTATGCTAATATGATCGACAGAACGACAATTACTATACTTATTACACTCACTATTATCAATCTAACTCATATTGTTAACCATATTATGCAGATATGATCGATAGCACGACATTTACTATACTTATTACTCTTATTATTATCAACCTAACTCATATTATTCGCCATATATTGCTTATATGATCGATAGAACGACAATTACTATACTTATTATTCTTATTTTTATCAACCCAACTCATATTATTCGCCATATTATGCTTAAATGATCGATAGAACGACAATTACTATACTTATTACTCTTATTATTATGAATCTTACTCATATTATTAGCCATATTATGCTTATATGATCGATAGAACTACAATTACTATACTCATTACTCTTATTATTATCTATCCAACTCATATTATTACCCATATTATGCTGATATGATCGATAGAACGACATTCACTATACTTATTACACTCACTATTATCAATCTAACTCATATTATTAACCATATTATGCAGATATGATCGATAGAACGACAATTACTATACTTATTACTCTTATTATTATCAATCTAACTCATATTATTAGCCATATTGTGCTTATATGAGCGATAGAACGACAATTACTATATTTATTGCACTCACTATTATCAATCTAACTCACATTATTAGCCATATTATGCTTATATGATCGATAGTACGACAATTACTATACTCATTACTCTTATTATTATCAATCTAACTCATATTATTAGCCATATTATGCTTATATGATCGATAGAATGAGAATTACTATACTCACTACTCTTAGTATTATCACTCTAACTCATATTATTAGCCATATTATGCTTATATGATCGATAGTACGACAATTACTATACTTATTACTCTTATTATTATCAATCTAACTCATATTATTAGCCATATTATGCTTATATGATCGATAGAACGACAATTACTATACTTATTACACTTATTATTATCAATCCAACTCATATTATTAGCCATATTAGGCTTATATGATCGATAGAACGACAATTACAATACTTATTACTCTTATTATTATCAATCTAACTCATATTATTAGCCATATTGTGCTTATATGAGCGATAGAACGACAATTACTATATTTATTGCACTCACTATTATCAATCTAACTCACATTATTAGCCATATTATGCTTATATGATCGATAGTACGACAATTACTATACTCATTACTCTTATTATTATCAATCTAACTCATATTATTAGCCATATTATGCTTATATGATCGATAGAATGAGAATTACTATACTCACTACTCTTAGTATTATCACTCTAACTCATATTATTAGCCATATTATGCTTATATGATCGATAGTACGACAATTACTATACTTATTACTCTTATTATTATCAATCTAACTCATATTATTAGCCATATTATGCTTATATGATCGATAGAACGACAATTACTATACTTATTACACTTATTATTATCAATCCAACTCATATTATTAGCCATATTATGCTTATATGATCGATAGAACGACAATTACAATACTTATTACTCTTATTATTATCAATCTAACTCATATTATTAGCCATATTGTGCTTATATGAGCGATAGAACGACAATTACTATATTTATTGCACTCACTATTATCAATCTAACTCACATTATTAGCCATATTATGCTTATATGATCGATAGTACGACAATTACTATACTCATTGCTCTTATTATTATCAATCTAACTCATATTATTAACCATATTATGCAATTATGATCGATAGAACGACAATTACTATACTTATTACACTTATTATTATCAATCTAACTCATATTATTAGCCATATTATGCTTATATGATCGATAGAACGACAATTACTATACTTACTATTCTTATTTTTATCAACCCAACTCATATTATTCGCCATATTATGCTTAAATGATCGATAGAACGACAATTACTATACTTATTACTCTTATTATTATGAATCTTACTCATATTATTAGCCATATTATGCTTATATGATCGATAGAACTACAATTACTATACTCATTACTCTTATTATTATCAATCCAACTCATATTATTACCCATATTATGCTGATATGATCGATAGAACGACATTCACTATACTTATTACACTCACTATTATCAATCTAACTCATATTATTAACCATATTATGCAGATATGATCGATAGAACGACAATTACTATACCTGTTACTCTTATTATTATCATTCTAACTCACATTATTAACCATATTATGCTTATATGATCGATAGAACGACAGGTACTATACTTATTATTCTTAGTTTTATCAACCCAACTCATATTATTCGCCATATTATGCTTAAATGATCGATAGAACGACAATTACTATACATATTACTGTTATTATTATGAATCTGACTCATATTATTAGCCATATTATGCTTATATGATCGATAGACCTACAATTACTATACTCATTACTCTTATTATTATCAATCCAACTCATATTATTACCCGTATTATGCTGATATGATCGATAGAACGACATTCACTATACTTATTACACTCACTATTATCAATCTAACTCATATTATTAACCATATTATGCAGATATGATCGATAGAACGACAATTACTATACTTATTACTCTTATTATTATCATTCTAACTCATATTATTAACCATATTAAGCAGATATGATCGATAGAGCTACAATTACTATACTCATTACTCTTATTATTATCAATCTAACTCATATTATTAGCCATATTATGCTTATATGATCGATAGTACGACAATTACTATACTCATTGCTCTTATTATTATTAATCTAACTCATATTATTAACCATATTATGCAATTATGATCGATAGAACGACAATTACTATACTTATTACACTTATTATTATCAATCTAACTCATATTATTAGCCATATTATGCTTATATGATCGATAGAACGACAATTACTATACTTATTACTCTTATTATTATCAATCTAACTCATATTATTAGCCATATTATGCTTATATGATCGATAGAACTACAATTACTATACTCATTACTCTTATTATTATCAATCATATGATCGATAGAATGAGAATTACTATACTCACTACTCTTAGTATTATCACTCTAACTCATATTATTAGCCTTATTATGCTTATATGATCGATAGAACGACAATTACTATACTCATTACTCTTATTATTATCAATCCAACTCATATTATTAGCCATATTATGCTTATATGATCGAGAGAACGAGAATTACTATAGTCATTACTCTTATTATTATCTATCCAACTCATATTATTACCCATATTATGCTGATATGATCGATAGAACGACATTCACTATACTTATTACACTCACTATTATCAATCTAACTCATATTATTAACCATATTATGCAGATATGATCGATAGAACGACAATTACTATACCTATTACTCTTATTATTATCAATCTAACTCATATTATTAGCCATATTGTGCTTATATGAGCGATAGAACGACAATTACTATATTTATTGCACTCACTATTATCAATCTAACTCACATTATTAGCCATATTATGCTTATATGATCGATAGTACGACAATTACTATACTCATTACTCTTATTATTATCAATCTAACTCATATTATTAGCCATATTATGCTTATATGATCGATAGAATGAGAATTACTATACTCACTACTCTTAGTATTATCACTCTAACTCATATTATTAGCCATATTATGCTTATATGATCGATAGTACGACAATTACTATACTTATTACTCTTATTATTATCAATCTAACTCATATTATTAGCCATATTATGCTTATATGATCGATAGAACGACAATTACTATACTTATTACACTTATTATTATCAATCCAACTCATATTATTAGCCATATTATGCTTATATGATCGATAGAACGACAATTACAATACTTATTACTCTTATTATTATCAATCTAACTCATATTATTAGCCATATTGTGCTTATATGAGCGATAGAACGACAATTACTATATTTATTGCACTCACTATTATCAATCTAACTCACATTATTAGCCATATTATGCTTATATGATCGATAGTACGACAATTACTATACTCATTACTCTTATTATTATCAATCTAACTCATATTATTAACCATATTATGCAGATATGATCGATCGAACGACAATTACTATACTTTTTACACTTATTATTATCAATCTAACTCATATTATAAGCCATATTATGCTTATATGATCGATAGTACGACAATTACTATACTCATTGCTCTTATTATTATCAATCTAACTCATATTATTAACCATATTATGCAATTATGATCGATAGAACGACAATTACTATACTTATTACACTTATTATTATCAATCTAACTCATATTATTAGCCATATTGTGCTTATATGATCGATAGAACGACAATTACTATACTTATTACTCTTATTATTATCAATCTAACTCATATTATTAGCCATATTGTGCTTATATGAGAGATAGAACGACAATTACTATATTTATTACACTCATTATTATCAATCTAACTCATATTATTAACCATATTATGCAGATATGATCGATAGAACTACAATTACTATACTCATTACTCTTATTATTATCTATCTAACTCATATTATTAGCCATATTATGCTTATATGATCGATAGAATGAGAATTACTATACTCACTACTCTTAGTGTTATCAATCTAACTCATATTATTAGCCATATTATGCTTAAATGATCGATAGAACTACAATTACTATACTCATTACTCTTATTATTATCAATCTAACTCATATTATTAGCCATATTATGCTTAAATGATCGATAGAACTACAATTACTATACTCATTACTCTTATTATTATCAATCTAACTCATATTGTTAATCATATTATGCAGATATGATCGATAGAACGACAATTACTATACTTATTACTCTTATTATTATCAATCTAACTGATATTATTAGCCATATTGTGCTTAGATGATCGATAGAACGACAATTACTATACTTATTACTCTTATTATTATCAATCTAACTCGTATTATTAGCCATATTATGCTTATATGATCGATAGAACGACAAATACTATACTTATTACTCTTATTATTATCACACTAACTCATATTATTAACCATATTATGCTAATATGATCGACAGAACGACAATTACTATACTTATTACACTCACTATTATCAATCTAACTCATATTATTAACCATATCATGCAGATATGATCGATAGCACGACATTTACTATACTTATTACTCTTATTATTATGAACCTAACTCATATTATTAGCCATATTATGCTTATATGATCGATAGAACGACAATTACTATACTTACTATTCTTATTTTTATCAACCCAACTCATATTATTCGCCATATTATGCTTAAATGATCGATAGAACGACAATTACTATACTTATTACTCTTATTATTATGAATCTTACTCATATTATTAGCCATATTATGCTTATATGATCGATAGAACTACAATTACTATACTCATTACTCTTATTATTATCAATCCAACTCATATTATTACCCATATTATGCTGATATGATCGATAGAACGACATTCACTATACTTATTACACTCACTATTATCAATCTAACTCATATTATTAACCATATTATGCAGATATGATCGATAGAACGACAATTACTATACCTGTTACTCTTATTATTATCATTCTAACTCACATTATTAACCATATTATGCTTATATGATCGATAGAACGACAGGTACTATACTTATTATTCTTAGTTTTATCAACCCAACTCATATTATTCGCCATATTATGCTTAAATGATCGATAGAACGACAATTACTATACATATTACTGTTATTATTATGAATCTGACTCATATTATTAGCCATATTATGCTTATATGATCGATAGACCTACAATTACTATACTCATTACTCTTATTATTATCAATCCAACTCATATTATTACCCGTATTATGCTGATATGATCGATAGAACGACATTCACTATACTTATTACACTCACTATTATCAATCTAACTCATATTATTAACCATATTATGCAGATATGATCGATAGAACGACAATTACTATACTTATTACTCTTATTATTATCATTCTAACTCATATTATTAACCATATTAAGCAGATATGATCGATAGAGCTACAATTACTATACTCATTACTCTTATTATTATCAATCTAACTCATATTATTAGCCATATTATGCTTATATGATCGATAGTACGACAATTACTATACTCATTGCTCTTATTATTATTAATCTAACTCATATTATTAACCATATTATGCAATTATGATCGATAGAACGACAATTACTATACTTATTACACTTATTATTATCAATCTAACTCATATTATTAGCCATATTATGCTTATATGATCGATAGAACGACAATTACTATACTTATTACTCTTATTATTATCAATCTAACTCATATTATTAGCCATATTATGCTTAAATGATCGATAGAACGACAATTACTATACTTATTACTGTTATTATTATGAATCTAACTCATATTATTAACCATATTATGCAGATATGATCGATAGAACTACAATTACTATACTCATTACTCTTATAATTATCTATCTAACTCATATTATTAGCCATATT